>NC_072015.1:31396083-31661083 GCF_027791375.1 Indicator indicator
TTCCCCCCCAGACCCCCTGGACAGAAAGCAGAGTTAGTTAAGCAGAAAGTTGTTAACTTAGCTGCCAAGGTCAGTGTGTTATCTTCAGCCAGAAGAGAAGAAGAAACAGCAGCCAGACAGCCCAGCAACTGCCCCCACTGCCGAACGCAGAATGTGCAGAGTGCCTACTTTGTTTTGGGTAATAGTTCTTAAACATTTCTATCTATCCAATGGAAGTGTTTAGAACAATCGTTATTTTGCTTTCTTACACCCAATAGTGACTTATTTACATTCTTTCACTTTCTCTGTTCTGAACTTTGCAAGGAAAAAATTAAAAAGACAGTTTCAAACCATCACAGTCCACCCCTTCTAAACAATTCCATTGGCTGCTACTATCATTTATCTAATCTAAAATAATATCTACAACAATAGGTGAATAAAGACCATAGTCCATTCCGGCTATTTCAGATGTAGATGATTCAAAAGAGTCAAATCACAGGAAAAACAGCAAACAGCTTGTTTCCTCGCAGATGGAGCGAAGGAAAGGAACAGGGACTCTCAGGTGACTCAGGGCTCTCAGGGTTCGTGCACCGTAGATCTCATGGACTCTCCTCTTGGGCGCGATGCTGTATCTGCGCAACACTCTGAATTTAACCTCTCTCAGCCAAAGTTAGATTTCTTTGTGGAATACACTGAATTTCACCATTTTCTTGCATCACCCAATAGGTGTGACCAGGACCTTCAGCAGAAACCACCCCTCGGACAGGTTTGGCCTCTCCTGAAGGAGAAAATACCCAAACAGTTTTGCCTAACAGATTCTTTTCTCTGATAACAGGAACTCTATCACCTTCCTCCTTTCACAACAAATCTGATTGGGCAGGTCCAGCTCGATTCACTGAACCTCTACTATTCACTAACCAGGTTGCTTGTGCTAAATGTTTCTCCCAGTTTTTCAAAGATCCACCCCCCATGGCTTTGAGAGTGGTTTTCAGCAAACCGTTGTAGCGTTCGATCTTCCCTGCAGCTGGTGCATAGTAGGGAATGTGGAATATCCACTCGATGCCGTGCTCTTTGGCCCAGTTTTTTACAAGATTGTTCTTGAAATGAGTTCCGTTGTCTGACTCAATCCTCTCTGGAGTTCCGTGTCTCCACAGGATTTGTCTTTCCAGACCAAGAATGGTGTTACGTGCAGTTGCATGAGGAACTGGATAAGTTTCCAGCCATCCAGTGCTTGCCTCTACCATAGTCAGCACATACTGCTTACCAGATGGAGAACGAGGTAGAGTGATGTAGTCAATCTGCCAGGCTTCACCATACTTGTACTTGGACCATCGGTCACCGTACCACAAGGGCTTGATCCGCTTTGCCTGCTTAATAGCAGCACAAATGTCACAGTCATGGATGACTTGTGTGATAGCATCCATGGAAATGTCAATGGATCTGTCACGAGCCCATCGGTAGGTTGCATCTCTGCCTTGATGTCCTGACGAGTCATGGGCCCACCGAGCTAAGAACAGCTCACCTCGGTGTTTCCAGTCAAGATCAGGATCAGGATCAGAGTTTGTGTCCACCTGGGAAACTCTTGCAGCTAGATCTGCCTGATGGTTGTGTTGTTGTTCCTCTGTAGCTTTGCTCTTAGGAATGTGAGCATCGATGTGTCTCACTTTCACTGGGATTCTCTCAATGCGAGCAGCAATGTCTTGCCACAGATCTGCAGCCCAGATTGGCTTTCCTTTCCTCTGCCAGCCATTCTTCTTCCAGTCTTTCAGCCAACCCCACAAGGCATTGGCTACCATCCACGAGTCGGTGTAGAGATAAAGCTTTGGCCATCTCTCACGTTCAGCTATGTTAAGAGCTAGCTGGACAGCTTTTACCTCTGCAAATTGACTGGATTCTCCTTCTCCATCTCTCGCTTCTGCAACTCTGCGCGTTGGACTCCACACTGCAGATTTCCATCTCCGCTTGTTCCCAACAAGACGACAGGAACCGTCTGTGAACAAAGCATATCTCTTTTCATCATCAGACAGATCACTGTAAGGAGGAGCTTCCTCTGCACGAGTTACTCTCTCCTCTGGAGGTTTTGCACAGCTTGTGCCTTCTGGCCAGTTTGTGATCACCTCCACCAAACCAGGCCTTTCGAGATTTCCCATTCGAGCTCGCTGTGTTATCAGAGCCATCCACTTAGACCAGGTAGCATCTGTTGCATGATGTGGTGAAGAACCTTTGCCTTTGAACATCCAATTCAGAACTGGCAATCTAGGAGCTAGAAGAAGTTGTGACTCAGTTCCAATCACTTCAGAAGCAGCTTTCACTCCTTCATAAGCAGCTAAAATCTCTTTCTCTGTTGGAGTGTAGTTTGCCTCTGAGCCTCTGTAGCCACGACCCCAGAAACCAAGAGGACGTCCTCGTGTCTCCCCTGGAGCTCTTTGCCATAAGCACCAGGTTGGACCATTGTCACTCGCGGCCGTGTACAGAATGTTCTTAATGTCTGGACCAGTTCGGACAGGTCCCAGACCCATCGCTTGGACTACCTCTCGCTTGATCTGGTCAAAGGCTGCTTGTTGCTCAGGACCCCATTGGAAACTGTTTCTCTTTCGAGTCACATCATAGAGAGGTTTCACAATCTGACTGTATCCAGGAATGTGCAGTCTCCAAAATCCCACTATGCCTAAGAAACGCAGAGTTTCTTTCTTGTTGGTGGGATTTGCCATGGTGGAGACTCTGTTTATCACATCCATTGGGATGTGACGGCGACCATCTTGCCACCGCACTCCCAGAAACTGGATTTCTCTGGCAGGTCCTTTCACCTTGTCTCGCTTGATAGCGAAACCAGCTTGCAAGAGAATGTCAATGATTTTGTTACCTTTCTCGAAGACTTCTTCAGCAGTCTCACCCCAGACGATGATGTCATCGATGAACTGAATGTGTTCTGGAGCTCCACCTTTCTCCAAAGCATCATGGATCACTGCATGGCAGATGGTTGAACTGTGAATCCACCCCTGGGGCAAACGATTGAATGTGTACTGAATGCCTCTCCAGGTGAAAGCAAACTGAGGCCTGCATTCCTCTGCTATGGGAATAGAGAAGAAAGCATTAGCAATGTCTATGGTAGCATACCATTTGGCCTGCTTGGATTCCAGCTCATATTGGAGTTCCATCATGTCTGGTACAGCTGCACTCATGGGTGGAGTTACTTCATTCAAGGCACGGAAATCAACTGTCAGACGCCACTCTCCATTCTGCTTTCTCACAGGCCAGATTGGACTGTTGAAAGGTGAATGAGTTTTGCTGATGACCTTCTGACTCTCCAACTGACGAATCAAGTTTTGAATGGGCACCAAAGAGTCACGGTTGGTTCTGTATTGTCTGTGATGCACAGTTTGAGAAGCAACCGGCAGCTTTACATCCTCTATCTCATGTTGTCCCACAACTGCAGATTCATCTGAAAGCTCAGGTCTAATGGACAACTTCAATTTTCCTCCATCAATTTCTACAGTTGCTATTCCAAAAGCCCATTTGTAACCCTTAGGGTCTTTAAAACGCCCTTCTCTCAGAAAGTCAATTCCCAAAATACAAGGTGCATTAGGACCTGTTACAATAGTATGTTTCTTCCACTGCTTCCCAGTTAAACTTATATCAACCTCTATCTTAAACAACTCTTGAGATCCACCAGTGACTCCCTGAATAGTTATAGATTCTCCCCCTTGATAATTTGATGGTATTATGGTGCACTGAGCTCCTGTGTCAACCAAGGCCCTGTACTTCTGAAATTTTGAAGTGCCAGGCCACTGGATGTACACATCCCAATAGATTCTGTTATCTCCATTATCCCTTACCTCCCCCTGGCGGAAGGCAGGGCACCCCTAATGGTGGGGATTACCTCCACATGTACAGCTGGCACAACGTCCAGCACCAGAATTAGGATCACTGTTGGAGCTATCAGAGTTGTTCTGGGAAACTGAGGAAGCGACAGCTACCCTCCTGGTATTGCTACCTCGGGATCTGCCCCTCTGCAGCTCCCGTAACCTCTTGAAAAGATCAGAAGTTGGTTGACCATCCCATCTGTTCATGTTCTCACCAAACTGATCACGCAGAGTTATCCAGATACTGCCACGTGATTGCCTCTGCTGTCTGTTTTGGTTTGACCTATTCTGGAATGGCCTTCTTGGAGCACGTCTGTTCCTAACAGCTGAAACTTGTATCCATCTGGAGGAAGAGGAATCAGAATCATCCCCCTTCATCAAGTTGGATATGGAGGTTTTAAGTTCCTCCTTCAGCTCTTTCATGCAATTCTTCATTTCTCCAGACAGAGTTTCAATGGCTGAAACCAAAGAAGTACGTGCAAGACTATCCTCCAACTGCCTCATTTGGTCAGTGAAATGGCCAACAGTAGGAGGCACTCCACCATAATTTCTTGCCACAATCCTGCTTGCCAGAATAGTAGCATAATTAGGAGGAGCAAGCTTAATGAGCTTTTTGGCAAGGCCTGTTCCAACAGGAATTTCATCAGGATTCAGAGTCTTATGATCTCCATACATTACTTCTCTCACAGCAAACTCTCTCAGACGCTTGATTCCCTCAGCTATTGTGGTCCAAGGCTTAGGGTTCCATGGTAAATCATCTCTGCTGGGGTACCTCAGTGAGACTGCCAGTAGGAGGCGTGCCCACAGAGAAACTTTACCAATGCACTTGCCTAGGTGCCTGTCTATGCCTGTATCCTTTGAGAGCATCCCCAACTGAGAGGCCGACTTGTCGCCTACCACCAATGCTGGGGCTCCCATATCAAAACACCTGGCTAGCCAAGACAGGACTGGCTCATTATCTCCTCTGATGTAATCCTTCCTCACATGTCTAATTTCCTGTCTGGGTGCATTAGCTGACTGTATGTCATCCTCATCATCATCATCATCATCATCATCATCCTGAGGTCGCTGTCCCCATAATCCTGTTGTAATCCTCCGTTGAATTTCTTTGAGTTCAGAGGCACTGCCAGCAGTTGCTAATCTACCAGGGTCTACATCCTGACCTACATCTCCATCATCCATGTGGGGTCTCAAGAGGTCTACCAGAGTTTTAAGGCTAACCCTCTCTTCCTCATCAGAAGGATCTTTCTTAACAGAGGGACCCTGAGTAGAAGGACCCTCATCTCCATCTGCACCATCTCCTGCAGCATCTGCATCTCCTCCTGCAGCTCCTTTACGCTTTCTGGTTACAGTGGCCACCAAATTTACTGGCTTGGTTTTCACATTCACAGCAGAGTTGGAAGAGCAAGTAGCCTTATGTCTTTCTTGACACAGTGCTATCAGTAGCCATATGATTATTCCAAGAAGCAACAAAATTAAGATTAAGCACAAGATATCTAAGGTACCACTGGTTCAAGAACCTCTGTAGTTGTAAGAGGAGTAACAAACTCATATGTGTCTGCTAGCAGATCCATAGTTGAGTTACCATAGCTTCTTAGCCCAATAAGACCACAACAGAATTCACCAACATTCAGTAACTTGTTCTTAACCCAAAGAAACGACTTATATGCCACATATCTCACAATCTTGTCTATCATGCAGGAAACAGCTCATCTGTAGGCAATCACACTGATAACAGATGAAATAGAATGACTCAGAATCCAAAACAGCTTCATTTTGCTTCCTAATCTGAGCAGAAATAAATCATACAAGCAATCGAGGCCCGAGTTGGGGCGTCAAAAATAATAATGTGTGTGGGTGTGAGCTGAAATTCCCCCCCCACCAACAATAACCAGGCTAGCTCAGTCTGGAAGCAAATGAAAGCTGTATTTACAAGCAGAGTCTAAAATCTACGATGAAATGCAATGAATATGTACAAATATACAAAATTCACAACATTCACAAATATATACAATCAACAGAAAAAGCACAACCGATCTCCCTTTGCTTCCCCCCAAGGGGACCCTCCCAAAGGGGCCTCTCTCTCCCAGGAGCTTCCCCCCAGACCCCCTGGACAGAGAAGCAGAGTTAGTTAAGCAGAAAGTTGTTAACATAGCTGCCAAGGTCAGTACGTGTTATCTTCAGCCAGAAGAGAAGAAGAAACAGCAGCCAGACAGCCCAGCAACTGCCCCCACTGCCGAACGCAGAATGTGCAGAGTGCCTACTTTGTTTTGGGTAATAGTTCTTAAACATTTCTATCTATCCAATGGAAGTGTTTAGAACAATCGTTATTTTGCTTTCTTACACCCAATAGTGACTTATTTACATTCTTTCACTTTCTCTGTTCTGAACTTTGCAAGGAAAAAATTAAAAAGACAGTTTCAAACCATCACAAGAGCCAACAGGGTGCCCAGGCCTGCAGAATGTGGGCACCATCAGCTGCCACCCCTCATTTCCAGAGGGACTCCCCAGTGCCTCCTGAGCCCCTCGCATCTCTCCTGCACTGGCCAGGGAAGGGCCTGGGAGGATGCCAGGCGTCGCCATGGACAATTGCCTGCTCCATGACGTCACCATGGAAACTCTGCCCACCCACCCCTGTGACGTCACAGTGAGGCCTCTGCAGGTGAGGCAATGAAAGGGGATCAGGCAGTTGGCAGCAGGCAGTCGGCAGTGGCAGCGCAGTCTGCAGCCTTAGCCCCTGCCATCTCCCAGCGGTGTTGGGATCCTGTCACTAGGACCCAGAGGAAACTGGGAACTCGAGTTGTGGCCTCTGCTGGTCACTTGGTTTGCTTGCGGCCCCACCAGAACCAGGACAATGGAAGTGGTTCTGATGCTCGCTCTGCACATTTTCTTGGTCTGCGTTGGGATAAGCCTACAGGTAGGTGACCGCTGCCCCACAGCGGGGAGGGGGTAGTGAATGGGGACGGTTGTGTAGTGCTGGGAGCTTCTCCTATCTCACTGCTCTCTTTGGGGTCCTGCAGAAGTGGCCGAAGAAGAGGGCGAAGAGCCAGAAGAGGACAAGCAAAGAGCAGCTGAAGAGCTGGACAGCTGAGAGTGCCCCCAGTGCCCAGCTCCCTGCCAGTGGCCAACAGCCAAGAGCAGCAGTGGGCCACGGCGATGGTGGGGACTGCCAGCCACCCATTCCTTGTCCTCCCTCAGCACCTTGTGCATCTGTGAGAAGAACCTCCCAGAAGGCTAAATGCAAATCGTCAAGGAGGTGAGTGCTGGGGAGAGACCATCAGACCCTTCCCCAGACTCTCAACTCCATTCCCAGCCCCTATCCCCACTGGTTGAGAGGAAGGGCTGCTGCCAGCAGCTCATCCCAAGTTGCCAGGATGTAACAAGCTCTGTTCTGGTTCCTCTTCTGCAGTTCAAACCCGGCTACAATAAGGAGGAAGTGCCTGGTCCCCCGTGACCACCCCCTGGCCTCCTTGGGCTCCTCCTGTGACTCCTGGGAGTCCATGATCGTCAGCAGCTCTGGATCATGGCATTCATCCATGAGTTCAGGCGTCAACCCCGTCAGGCTTCCCTGGCTGCTCTGCCTTTAGAGGCGTAGCAAGGCCAGTCCTCCAAGGATGGTGAGGAACCTGTGGGCAGCAACCATTCAAGACACAGAGCCTTCTGGAGTGCTGGACCATGTCCTTGACCTCACCTAAGCTATTGACGTGAAAAAGGCATTGACTGTACAGCTCCAAGAGCTGCTGCAGGTGCATCTGACCCAGTGGCAGGAGGCTGGAGAGAAGGATGGAGGCTGAGAGGAGGAGGGTGGAGGCTGAGAAGGTCCCAAGCAACCCTTTCCTTCTGGCCAAGCAGGAGCAACTGTTTCAGAATCTGAGGCTGCTGCAGGAGGGAGGACTCAGAAAGCCCAACTTGGTGAAGGCAGTGAGAGCAGAGGGTCTGGAAGCCATGCAAGGCAGTGCAATGCCTATCTCCCCTCCTTCACCTCCTTCTCGCTCTCATCTCTCTCCCTCGTCTGCAGTCTGTTGCAGTCTGCAGAAGCTGCATAAGATTTAAATTAACAGTGCTAAGTTCCGTTAAGAAAGATATTTTAACATTTTGTAGGTGTAAACCTGATATGGATAAGGATGTTAGCATTGTTTTTTGCTTATAATGGCTCTTGGAGGTTCTTTTAATATTTGTTGTAGTTAAGGTTTTATGGTAGGGAAAATAAACGAGTACTTCTGATAAGTATTTAGTAATTCTAATAAGGTATGTTAAGTAAAAAGTATAATAAAATATAAGTAATAATGAGTAATAATAGAATAAGTTGGCTTATATGTTTATAGGCTAAATATGTAATAATGAGTAGTAACAGAATGAGCTGGCTTATAAGTTTATAGGTTAAATAAGTATAATAGTAATGAGTTAGTAAATAGAGTAGTAAGTTGGCTTATAAGTTTATAGGTTAAGGAAGCAAAAATGACTAATAATAGAATAAGTTGGTTTATAAGTTTATAGGTTAAGTAATAATGAGTAATAATAGAATATATTCTTTTGTAAGTTTATAGGTTAAGTAGTCTTTCTGGTTTAAACCTCCTTTTTGTGCCAGCATTTTAAAAGAGTGCCCAGTCCCAAGCTCCCTGCTAATGGCCAACAGTCAAGAGCAGCACTACGCCAGGGCTACGCTTGAGGCTGTCAGCCGCTCACTCCTCTTCCTCCTCCTCCTCCTCCTGCTCTTCTTCCTCCTCCACCTGTGGAAAGAACCTGCCGAAAGGCCAAACATAGCTCATCAAGGAGGTGAGTGCTGGGGAGACACCCCCAGACCCTTCCCCAGACTCTCAACTCCTTTCCCTGCCCCTGTCCCCACTGGTTGAGGGAGGGCTGCTGCCAGCAGCAGGATGTAACAAGCTCTCTTCTGGTTCCTCTTCTGCAGCTCAAGCCTGGCGACAATAAGGAGGAAGAGCCTGGGCCCCCGTGACCACCCCCTGGCCTCCTTGGACTCCTCCTGTGACTCCTGGGAGTCCATGATGGGCAGCAGCTCTGGATCGCTGCATTCACCCATGAGTTCCATTGCTGACCCTGTCACACTTCCCTGGCCCACTATGACTTTGGAGGTGTCACCATGCCAGTCATCCAAGGCTCTTGTGGAACTGGTAGGCCACAAAGTGGAAGAGTCAGAGAGCCTTCTGCAGATGCTGGACCAACTCCCGAGCTCCCCCAAGCTATCCAGAGATGAAAGGTGCTGAATGAGCAGCCCCAAGAGAAGCTTCAGGTGTGCCTGACCATGTGGCAGAAGGGTAAAAGCAGGGCCCAGGGTGAGATGCTCCCCAGCACCCTGCTGCTGACCGCACATCAGCAGCTGTTTCAGCATCTCAGGCTGCTGCAGGAGGACTCAGAAAACCGAACTTGGTGCTGGGAGTGTCAGCAGAGGGCCCAGCAGCACCCATGCAAGTGTGGGTGGTGCTTACAGGCAGCCTTTTCCCACTTCAGTGCATGAGGAGCTCCATTTCTATCTCGTGGCATCTCCCAGTCTTTGTGTTGTTCCCAGAAGAAGAACTGGTTTGACTAGCAGCCACAGCACCTGGGACAGGGAACCTCCTGGGGCACCTTTTTGTGTAGAAATGTTAATAAATTAATGGCTTTCTCTCCATAATATGGAATATGAATAATGTTCTCTTTTTGTTAGCCTTAACCATAGACCCTCGCTGGCTTCACCCTCCACTGAAGTACTTCTGATGCCAAGTCTGCTTTCACTCTGTGTATCCATGAGTCAATCCCATCCTCTTTGGATGTGTCAGGAGGACTTGTTGGAGGACACATGACTAACAAGGACCACCTTTCCACTTTCCTTTAAGAGGTTCGTTGCCCAGGTCTGGATGCAAACCAAGTCTCCTGGATGATAGGGATGTGCTGTAACCTCCGAGGTTACTGGCAAAGCTAAAACAACAAGCCCATGCAAAGATGAGAGTCCCATGCCCACAGATGTTACACGTTCCCTCCAACCATTGTCTCCCATTCTATGACTGTCCCCTGGAAAAACAGTTCTTTGCTAGGGTGTTCTGTGTAGGGTTTCATAGAGGGGTTCACCTGCTCTTTGGAATGTGGTTGAATTTTTACCCTTTATAAGGCTCAGGGCAGAGCTTTAGCTCTCATGTGTGTCCTTCTGACTTGTCAACACATTGCCAAAGATTGTAGGGCTGTGGCGTTTTAAATCCCTGGGGGAGCAGTGTCCAGCAGAGCTGCATTCCTCATCCAGTTGTTGGCTTTCTTGTTCAAAAGCAAACAATTTCTGACTTTGTTCCTCCAAGGGAATACAAAAGGAAGCATCTTTGCAATCCAATACTTTAAATAGATATTACAGTAATTTATTGTTGTTAATACTATTACTGGGCGTGCATTTGTCACAAGCTGCTTGATAGCCCTCGGGTCTTGTCCCAGTCTCTATTCCTGAGAATGCAGCTTCTTGGTGGGCAAAAGCAGAGTCTTCTGTTCTGCCTGGCATTCTCTGATAATCCAGATTTTAGGAAATTGTTCAAGCGGGAAGCAGGAATCTGCTGCCCTCAGCTCCCACCGGCAGAATCTGCCGGCCCTTTCAACTGTGCCCGTGCGGAGTCGGTTGGGTTTGTGCCCTTAACTGCCCTGAGAAGCCCCCACCACCCGCCTCACTGCTCTGGTTTCCAGCTCGACCATGCCCCAGCTCGGGTCTGCTGTAGCATGGCCACGGTGCTCTCCTCTCCCTCCCCCTAGCCCTGTGGCAGGGGCTGTCTTTCGAGACGTGCCGTAGGAACCAGGCACTGCCAGATGTGTGGAAGGCTTCCAGTCAATGCCCTGTTTTCTCTCAGGGGAGTAGGGCAACTTCCCTGGCCCACTCTGACTTTGGAGGCATACCAAAGCCAGTCCTCCAAACCTGTCGAGCAGCTGGCAGCGCAGCAAGTGGACAAGTCAGAGAACCTTCTGCAGATGCTGGACCAGCTCCTGGAGGTCACCCAAGCCATCCAGGGGACAAAGATGGTGACTGAGCATCTCCAAGGGAAGCTGCAGGTGGGCCTGACCAAGTGGCAAGAGGCTCAGAGCTGGGCTCTGCCTGAGGAGCTCTCCAGCCATCTCATCCTCCTGACGACCAGGCAGCAGCAGCAGTTTCAGCATCTGAGGCTGCTGCAGGAAGACTCAGCAAGCCCAACCTGGTGCTGGCAGTCCCAGCAGGGGGTCGGACAGCCACGCAAGGTAGTACAATGCCTACAGAAGGCCTTTGCCTGCTTTTGCACATTTCTGAGGAACTGCTTCAGATGCCATTTCTAACTCACTGGCATCTCCAACCTTGTGTTGCCTATGGAATGCTAATAGAAGACGCCAGATTTCCTGCAGTACTGGTCTGTGCCTGGTGCATCTCGGGAGATGCCAGGAGGGGAGATGAAGATGACAGTATCAGGGGAACTGAGGGTCAGGCTGCTGGCCTGACACCCTACTGCTCAGTTATGGGTGGAAACTCTCTCAGACTTTCAGTGGAAGCTCTCAGGGAGCAGGCAGCCTTTATGCCAATCAGATACACAAAACAACCCTAAGCCCGGGACTTCTGACATCAACTTCACTCAGCCTTGAAAGGTAAACCTAGAACTTTTCAATGGCTCCATGCATCAGATTGGCAGCTTCGGCTGCTTCCTCACCAGAGGTTTCTGATTCTGACTCGGGGGAGCTGCCAGCCGTCCCAGACAGCCTTGCAAGAAGGTTTCCCCTCAGCCTCCTTTTCCCCAAACTCAGCTCTCCCAGTTCCCTCAGCCCTCCCCGCCTGAAGGGCTCTGTCCCTCCACAGGCAGCAGCGGGCTGTGGCCGACAGCCGAGCTTCCCTCAGCCGTTTCTCCGCAGCGGTTGTGGAGACAGCCGAGAGCCGCCTGCTAAAAGCAGCGGCCGCAGCCTCCAGAGCCTCGCGGCTGACCCCGGCCCGGAGCCGCCTGAGGGAACCCTGGCTGGGGACAGGGAAGGCTTTGGTGGGCACGGAGCTGTCCAGGAGATCCTCCGCTTCCTAGTATCACGGCATAGGCAGAGCCCGCTTTCTGACACCATGGGCAAGACGGAGGCCCCCCGCTGCGATGTGAGAGACGGGACGAGGCCTGACGCAAGCCAAGTGTCGATTTATTGTGCAAAGATTTTTCTTTATATAGGTTAACATAACATCAGAAGGCAGCTTGTAATTGGTCATTGGTACGTCCATACTACAGTTGTAAATTCATGATTGGCTACAGACAGAAAGTATCACACGAACGCATATATTTTTCAGAAGGCTTAAGCAAACGTCAAGCAAGAGATAAAGGGATTGCATAATTCTGTCCTAAGTTTGGCTTTGTTCTTGTTATCAGGTCCCTGCATAACTCCCTAGGTCACAGTGACTACTGGGAGCCAACCTATCTCTCTTTTCCTTTCTAGCTGCACTCTGTTCCCAGGGTTTGCTGCCCATCAGGGTTAAAGCATCTCCTTCTATCAGTAAGAGTGTCTGGGGTTCTGGTCCCTAAATCAATTCCTTCAGCCGCCTTTTCTAGCCGGGCAGGCAGATCCCCCTCCGGTGGGTGACACTGTGGGGCAGGCCCAGCCACCCTTCCTTGGGCATCCTGCTCCCTGCCCTCTGAAGAGCTGTGTCGGTGTAAGCTGAAATTCCCCCCTCCCCCCCAACAATAACCAGGCTAGCTCAGTCTGGAAGCAAATGAGAGCTGTATTTACAAGCAGAGTCTACAATCTGCGATGAAATGCAATGAATATGTACAAATATACAAAATTCACAACACTTACAAATATATACAATCAACAGAGAAGCACAACCAATCTCCCTTTGCTTCCCCCCAAGGGGACCCTCCCAAAGGGGCCTCTGTCTCCCAGGAGCTGCCCCCCAGACTCCTCTGGACAGAGAAGCAGAGTTAGTTAAGCAGAAAGTTGTTAACTTAGCTGCCAAGGTCAGTACGTGTTATCTTCTGCCAGAAGAGAAGAAGAAACAGCAGCCAGACAGCCCAGCAACTGCCCCCACTGCCAAACGCAGAATGTGCAGAGTGCCCACTTTGTTTTGGGTAATAGTTCTTAAACATTTCTATCTATCTAATGGAAGTGTTTAGAACAATTGTTATTTTGCTTTCTTACACCCAATAGTGATTTATTTACATTCTTTCACTTTCTCTGTTCTGAACTTGGCAAGGAAAAAAATTAAAAAGACAGTTTCAAACCATCACAAGAGCCAACAGGGTGCCCAGGCCTGCAGAATGTGGGCACCATCAGCTGCCACCCCTCATTTCCAGAGGGACTCCCCAGTGCCTCCTGAGCCCCTCGCATCTCTCCTGCACTGGCCAGGGAAGGGCCTGGGAGGATGCCACGCGTCGCCATGGACAATTGCCTGCTCCATGACGTCACCATGGAAACTCTGCCCACCCCCCCCTGTGACGTCACAGTGAGGCCTCTGCAGGTGAGGCAATGAAAGGGGATCAGGCAGTTGGCAGCAGGCAGTCGGCAGTGGCAGCGCAGTCTGCAGCCTTAGCCCCTGCCATCTCCCAGCGGTGTTGGGATCCTGTCACTAGGACCCAGAGGAAACTGGGAACTCGAGTTGTGGCCTCTGCTGGTCACTTGGTTTGCTTGCGGCCCCACCAGAACCAGGACAATGGAAGTGGTTCTGATAGTCGCTGTGCATATTTTATTGGTCTGTGTTGGGATGAGCCTACAGGTAGGTGACTGCTGCCCCACGGCAGGGAGGGGGTGGGCAGTGGGGACTGGGCTGTCTCATGCTGCTGGGAGCTGCTCCCATCTCACTGCACTCTTTGGGGTCCTGCAGAAGTGGCAGATGAAGAGGGCAAGGAGTCAGAAGAGGACAAGCAAAGAGCAGCTGAAGAGCTGGACGGCTGAGAGTGCCCCCAGTGCCAGGCTCCCTGCCAGTGGCCAACAGCCAAGAGCAGCAGTGGGCCAGGGCCATGGTAGGGGCTGCCAGCCGCCCATTCCTCCTCCCTCAGCACCTTCTGCACCTGTGAAAAGAACTGCCCGGAAGTCCAAACGCAGATCATCAAGAAGGTGAGTGCTGGGGAGAGACCATCAGACCCTTCCCCAGACTCTCAACTCCATTCCCTGCCCCTATCCCCACTGGTTGAGAGGAAGAGCTGCTGCCAGCAGCTCATCCCAAGCTGCCAGGATGTAGCAAGCTCTGTTCTGGTTCCTCTTCTGCAGCTCAAGCCCGGCTACAATAAGGAGGAAGAGCCTGGTCCCCCGTGACCACCCCCTGGCCTCCTTGAGCTCCTCCTATGACTCCTGGGAGTCCATGATCGTCAGCAGCTCTGGATCACGGCATTCATCTGCGAGTTCACACGTCGACCCCTGCGTACTGCCCTGGGCTGCTCTGGCTTTGGAGGCGTACCAATGCCAGTCCTCCAAGGATGCTGGGGAGCTGGTAGGGCAGCAAGTGATCAAGACACAGAACCCTCTGGAGATGCTGGACCATGTCCTTGACCTCGCCCAAGCCATTGACACGAAAAAGGCACTGACTCTGCAGCTCCAAGAGCTGCTGCAGGTGCACCTGACCCAGTGGCAAGAGGCTGAAAGGAAGAGGATCGAGGCTGAGAGGATCAAGGCTGAGAGGAGGAGAATTGAGGCTGAGGCAGTCTCCACCGATCCCCTCCTCCTGGCCAAGCAGGAGCAGCTGTTTCACAGTCTGAGGCTGGTGCAGGAGGCGGACTCAGACAGCTCAACTCAGTGCAGGCAATGTCAGCAGAGGGTCTGGCAGCCATGCAAGGTAGGGCAATGCCTACTGAAGGCAAAGGCCTGCCTTTCCACCTTCCTGAGGAACGGCTTCAGACGGTCCTCCAAGACTGTTGAACAGCCTGTGAGGCATGTGGACAAGACAGAGAGCAGCCGCCTGGAGATGCTGGACCAGCTTCTGGAGCTCACCCTAGCCATCCAGAAAACAAAGATGGCGACTAAGCAGCTCCAAGAGAAGCTGCAGGTGAGCCTGACCAAGTGGCAAGAAGCTGAGAGGCTCTACAGCAATCTCCTCTGTCTGACCATGAAGAAGCAGCAGTTTCAGCATCTGAAGCTGCTGCAGCAGGACTCAGCAAGCCCAACCTGGTGCTGGGACTGTGTGTGGAAGGCCTAGCAGCAGCCATGCAAGGTTGGGCAGTGCCTACTTCACCTCCATCAGTGCATGAGGAACTGCTTCAGCTGATGCCTTTTCTAACTCACTGGCATCACCAAGCCCCTCTGTTGTTCCCAGAAGAAGAACTGGTTCCCCTAGCAGCTGGGGCACCTGGGACTGGGAATCTCTTGGGGCACTTCCGTGCAGGAATGTTAGTAAGTTAATTTAGTATCTTCACCAACGATGTAAACAGTGGGATTGAGTGCTGCATCCTCAGCAAGTTTGCTGACCACACTGAGTTGAGTGCTGCAGTCAATAAGCCAAGGGCAGCGTAGTCTGCCTAGGCTGCAGCCATAGCCCCTGCCATCTCCCAGCAGTGTTGGGATCCTGTCACTAGGATCCAGAGGAAACTGGGGACTTGAGTTGTGGCCTCTGCTGGTCACTTGCTTTACTGTCCACTTGGTTTCCTGCGGCTCCACCAGAACCAGGACAATGGAAGTGGTTCTGATGCTCGCTCTGCACATTTTCTTGGTCTGCGTTGGGATAAGCCTACAGGTAGGTGACCGCTGCCCCACAGCGGGGAGGGGGTAGTGAATGGGGACGGTTGTGTAGTGCTGGGAGCTTCTCCCATCTCACTGCTCTCTTTGGGGTCCTGCAGAAGTGGCCGAAGAAGAGGGCAAAGAGCCAGAAGAGGACAAGCAAAGAGCAGCTGAAGAGCTGGACAGCTGAGAGTGCCCCCAGTGCCCAGCTCCCTGCCAGTGGCCAACAGCCAAGAGCAGCAGTGGGCCACGGCGATGGTGGGGACTGCCAGCCACCCATTCCTTGTCCTCCCTCAGCACCTTGTGCATCTGTGAGAAGAACCTCCCAGAAGGCTAAATGCAAATCGTCAAGGAGGTGAGTGCTGGGGAGAGACCATCAGACCCTTCCCCAGACTCTCAACTCCATTCCCAGCCCCTATCCCCACTGGTTGAGAGGAAGGGCTGCTGCCAGCAGCTCATCCCAAGTTGCCAGGATGTAACAAGCTCTGTTCTGGTTCCTCTTCTGCAGTTCAAACCCGGCTACAATAAGGAGGAAGTGCCTGGTCCCCCGTGACCACCCCCTGGCCTCCTTGGACTCCTCCTGTGACTCCTGGGAGTCCATGATGGGCAGCAGCTCTGGATCGCTGCATTCACCCATGAGTTCCATTGCTGACCCTGTCACACTTCCCTGGCCCACTATGACTTTGGAGGTGTCACCATGCCAGTCATCCAAGGCTCTTGTGGAACTGGTAGGCCACAAAGTGGAAGAGTCAGAGAGCCTTCTGCAGATGCTGGACCAACTCCCGAGCTCCCCCAAGCTATCCAGAGATGAAAGGTGCTGAATGAGCAGCCCCAAGAGAAGCTTCAGGTGTGCCTGACCATGTGGCAGAAGGGTAAAAGCAGGGCCCAGGGTGAGATGCTCCCCAGCACCCTGCTGCTGACCGCACATCAGCAGCTGTTTCAGCATCTCAGGCTGCTGCAGGAGGACTCAGAAAACCGAACTTGGTGCTGGGAGTGTCAGCAGAGGGCCCAGCAGCACCCATGCAAGTGTGGGTGGTGCTTACAGGCAGCCTTTTCCCACTTCAGTGCATGAGGAGCTCCATTTCTATCTCGTGGCATCTCCCAGTCTTTGTGTTGTTCCCAGAAGAAGAACTGGTTTGACTAGCAGCCACAGCACCTGGGACAGGGAACCTCCTGGGGCACCTTTTTGTGTAGAAATGTTAATAAATTAATGGCTTTCTCTCCATAATATGGAATATGAATAATGTTCTCTTTTTGTTAGCCTTAACCATAGACCCTCGCTGGCTTCACCCTCCACTGAAGTACTTCTGATGCCAAGTCTGCTTTCACTCTGTGTATCCATGAGTCAATCCCATCCTCTTTGGATGTGTCAGGAGGACTTGTTGGAGGACACATGACTAACAAGGACCACCTTTCCACTTTCCTTTAAGAGGTTCGTTGCCCAGGTCTGGATGCAAACCAAGTCTCCTGGATGATAGGGATGTGCTGTAACCTCCGAGGTTACTGGCAAAGCTAAAACAACAAGCCCATGCAAAGATGAGAGTCCCATGCCCACAGATGTTACACGTTCCCTCCAACCATTGTCTCCCATTCTATGACTGTCCCCTGGAAAAACAGTTCTTTGCTAGGGTGTTCTGTGTAGGGTTTCATAGAGGGGTTCACCTGCTCTTTGGAATGTGGTTGAATTTTTACCCTTTATAAGGCTCAGGGCAGAGCTTTAGCTCTCATGTGTGTCCTTCTGACTTGTCAACACATTGCCAAAGATTGTAGGGCTGTGGCGTTTTAAATCCCTGGGGGAGCAGTGTCCAGCAGAGCTGCATTCCTCATCCAGTTGTTGGCTTTCTTGTTCAAAAGCAAACAATTTCTGACTTTGTTCCTCCAAGGGAATACAAAAGGAAGCATCTTTGCAATCCAATACTTTAAATAGATATTACAGTAATTTATTGTTGTTAATACTATTACTGGGCGTGCATTTGTCACAAGCTGCTTGATAGCCCTCGGGTCTTGTCCCAGTCTCTATTCCTGAGAATGCAGCTTCTTGGTGGGCAAAAGCAGAGTCTTCTGTTCTGCCTGGCATTCTCTGATAATCCAGATTTTAGGAAATTGTTCAAGCGGGAAGCAGGAATCTGCTGCCCTCAGCTCCCACCGGCAGAATCTGCCGGCCCTTTCAACTGTGCCCGTGCGGAGTCGGTTGGGTTTGTGCCCTTAACTGCCCTGAGAAGCCCCCACCACCCGCCTCACTGCTCTGGTTTCCAGCTCGACCATGCCCCAGCTCGGGTCTGCTGTAGCATGGCCACGGTGCTCTCCTCTCCCTCCCCCTAGCCCTGTGGCAGGGGCTGTCTTTCGAGACGTGCCGTAGGAACCAGGCACTGCCAGATGTGTGGAAGGCTTCCAGTCAATGCCCTGTTTTCTCTCAGGGGAGTAGGGCAACTTCCCTGGCCCACTCTGACTTTGGAGGCATACCAAAGCCAGTCCTCCAAACCTGTCGAGCAGCTGGCAGCGCAGCAAGTGGACAAGTCAGAGAACCTTCTGCAGATGCTGGACCAGCTCCTGGAGGTCACCCAAGCCATCCAGGGGACAAAGATGGTGACTGAGCATCTCCAAGGGAAGCTGCAGGTGGGCCTGACCAAGTGGCAAGAGGCTCAGAGCTGGGCTCTGCCTGAGGAGCTCTCCAGCCATCTCATCCTCCTGACGACCAGGCAGCAGCAGCAGTTTCAGCATCTGAGGCTGCTGCAGGAAGACTCAGCAAGCCCAACCTGGTGCTGGCAGTCCCAGCAGGGGGTCGGACAGCCACGCAAGGTAGTACAATGCCTACAGAAGGCCTTTGCCTGCTTTTGCACATTTCTGAGGAACTGCTTCAGATGCCATTTCTAACTCACTGGCATCTCCAACCTTGTGTTGCCTATGGAATGCTAATAGAAGACGCCAGATTTCCTGCAGTACTGGTCTGTGCCTGGTGCATCTCGGGAGATGCCAGGAGGGGAGATGAAGATGACAGTATCAGGGGAACTGAGGGTCAGGCTGCTGGCCTGACACCCTACTGCTCAGTTATGGGTGGAAACTCTCTCAGACTTTCAGTGGAAGCTCTCAGGGAGCAGGCAGCCTTTATGCCAATCAGATACACAAAACAACCCTAAGCCCGGGACTTCTGACATCAACTTCACTCAGCCTTGAAAGGTAAACCTAGAACTTTTCAATGGCTCCATGCATCAGATTGGCAGCTTCGGCTGCTTCCTCACCAGAGGTTTCTGATTCTGACTCGGGGGAGCTGCCAGCCGTCCCAGACAGCCTTGCAAGAAGGTTTCCCCTCAGCCTCCTTTTCCCCAAACTCAGCTCTCCCAGTTCCCTCAGCCCTCCCCGCCTGAAGGGCTCTGTCCCTCCACAGGCAGCAGCGGGCTGTGGCCGACAGCCGAGCTTCCCTCAGCCGTTTCTCCGCAGCGGTTGTGGAGACAGCCGAGAGCCGCCTGCTAAAAGCAGCGGCCGCAGCCTCCAGAGCCTCGCGGCTGACCCCGGCCCGGAGCCGCCTGAGGGAACCCCTGGCTGGGGACAGGGAAGGCTTTGGTGGGCACGGAGCTGTCCAGGAGATCCTCCGCTTCCTAGTATCACGGCATAGGCAGAGCCCGCTTTCTGACACCATGGGCAAGACGGAGGCCCCCCGCTGCGATGTGAGAGACGGGACGAGGCCTGACGCAAGCCAAGTGTCGATTTATTGTGCAAAGATTTTTCTTTATATAGGTTAACATAACATCAGAAGGCAGCTTGTAATTGGTCATTGGTACGTCCATACTACAGTTGTAAATTCATGATTGGCTACAGACAGAAAGTATCACACGAACGCATATATTTTTCAGAAGGCTTAAGCAAACGTCAAGCAAGAGATAAAGGGATTGCATAATTCTGTCCTAAGTTTGGCTTTGTTCTTGTTATCAGGTCCCTGCATAACTCCCTAGGTCACAGTGACTACTGGGAGCCAACCTATCTCTCTTTTCCTTTCTAGCTGCACTCTGTTCCCAGGGTTTGCTGCCCATCAGGGTTAAAGCATCTCCTTCTATCAGTAAGAGTGTCTGGGGTTCTGGTCCCTAAATCAATTCCTTCAGCCGCCTTTTCTAGCCGGGCAGGCAGATCCCCCTCCGGTGGGTGACACTGTGGGGCAGGCCCAGCCACCCTTCCTTGGGCATCCTGCTCCCTGCCCTCTGAAGAGCTGTGTCGGTGTAAGCTGAAATTCCCCCCTCCCCCCCAACAATAACCAGGCTAGCTCAGTCTGGAAGCAAATGAGAGCTGTATTTACAAGCAGAGTCTACAATCTGCGATGAAATGCAATGAATATGTACAAATATACAAAATTCACAACACTTACAAATATATACAATCAACAGAGAAGCACAACCAATCTCCCTTTGCTTCCCCCCAAGGGGACCCTCCCAAAGGGGCCTCTGTCTCCCAGGAGCTGCCCCCCAGACTCCTCTGGACAGAGAAGCAGAGTTAGTTAAGCAGAAAGTTGTTAACTTAGCTGCCAAGGTCAGTACGTGTTATCTTCTGCCAGAAGAGAAGAAGAAACAGCAGCCAGACAGCCCAGCAACTGCCCCCACTGCCAAACGCAGAATGTGCAGAGTGCCCACTTTGTTTTGGGTAATAGTTCTTAAACATTTCTATCTATCTAATGGAAGTGTTTAGAACAATTGTTATTTTGCTTTCTTACACCCAATAGTGATTTATTTACATTCTTTCACTTTCTCTGTTCTGAACTTGGCAAGGAAAAAAATTAAAAAGACAGTTTCAAACCATCACAAGAGCCAACAGGGTGCCCAGGCCTGCAGAATGTGGGCACCATCAGCTGCCACCCCTCATTTCCAGAGGGACTCCCCAGTGCCTCCTGAGCCCCTCGCATCTCTCCTGCACTGGCCAGGGAAGGGCCTGGGAGGATGCCACGCGTCGCCATGGACAATTGCCTGCTCCATGACGTCACCATGGAAACTCTGCCCACCCCCCCCTGTGACGTCACAGTGAGGCCTCTGCAGGTGAGGCAATGAAAGGGGATCAGGCAGTTGGCAGCAGGCAGTCGGCAGTGGCAGCGCAGTCTGCAGCCTTAGCCCCTGCCATCTCCCAGCGGTGTTGGGATCCTGTCACTAGGACCCAGAGGAAACTGGGAACTCGAGTTGTGGCCTCTGCTGGTCACTTGGTTTGCTTGCGGCCCCACCAGAACCAGGACAATGGAAGTGGTTCTGATAGTCGCTGTGCATATTTTATTGGTCTGTGTTGGGATGAGCCTACAGGTAGGTGACTGCTGCCCCACGGCAGGGAGGGGGTGGGCAGTGGGGACTGGGCTGTCTCATGCTGCTGGGAGCTGCTCCCATCTCACTGCACTCTTTGGGGTCCTGCAGAAGTGGCAGATGAAGAGGGCAAGGAGTCAGAAGAGGACAAGCAAAGAGCAGCTGAAGAGCTGGACGGCTGAGAGTGCCCCCAGTGCCAGGCTCCCTGCCAGTGGCCAACAGCCAAGAGCAGCAGTGGGCCAGGGCCATGGTAGGGGCTGCCAGCCGCCCATTCCTCCTCCCTCAGCACCTTCTGCACCTGTGAAAAGAACTGCCCGGAAGTCCAAACGCAGATCATCAAGAAGGTGAGTGCTGGGGAGAGACCATCAGACCCTTCCCCAGACTCTCAACTCCATTCCCTGCCCCTATCCCCACTGGTTGAGAGGAAGAGCTGCTGCCAGCAGCTCATCCCAAGCTGCCAGGATGTAGCAAGCTCTGTTCTGGTTCCTCTTCTGCAGCTCAAGCCCGGCTACAATAAGGAGGAAGAGCCTGGTCCCCCGTGACCACCCCCTGGCCTCCTTGAGCTCCTCCTATGACTCCTGGGAGTCCATGATCGTCAGCAGCTCTGGATCACGGCATTCATCTGCGAGTTCACACGTCGACCCCTGCGTACTGCCCTGGGCTGCTCTGGCTTTGGAGGCGTACCAATGCCAGTCCTCCAAGGATGCTGGGGAGCTGGTAGGGCAGCAAGTGATCAAGACACAGAACCCTCTGGAGATGCTGGACCATGTCCTTGACCTCGCCCAAGCCATTGACACGAAAAAGGCACTGACTCTGCAGCTCCAAGAGCTGCTGCAGGTGCACCTGACCCAGTGGCAAGAGGCTGAAAGGAAGAGGATCGAGGCTGAGAGGATCAAGGCTGAGAGGAGGAGAATTGAGGCTGAGGCAGTCTCCACCGATCCCCTCCTCCTGGCCAAGCAGGAGCAGCTGTTTCACAGTCTGAGGCTGGTGCAGGAGGCGGACTCAGACAGCTCAACTCAGTGCAGGCAATGTCAGCAGAGGGTCTGGCAGCCATGCAAGGTAGGGCAATGCCTACTGAAGGCAAAGGCCTGCCTTTCCACCTTCCTGAGGAACGGCTTCAGACGGTCCTCCAAGACTGTTGAACAGCCTGTGAGGCATGTGGACAAGACAGAGAGCAGCCGCCTGGAGATGCTGGACCAGCTTCTGGAGCTCACCCTAGCCATCCAGAAAACAAAGATGGCGACTAAGCAGCTCCAAGAGAAGCTGCAGGTGAGCCTGACCAAGTGGCAAGAAGCTGAGAGGCTCTACAGCAATCTCCTCTGTCTGACCATGAAGAAGCAGCAGTTTCAGCATCTGAAGCTGCTGCAGCAGGACTCAGCAAGCCCAACCTGGTGCTGGGACTGTGTGTGGAAGGCCTAGCAGCAGCCATGCAAGGTTGGGCAGTGCCTACTTCACCTCCATCAGTGCATGAGGAACTGCTTCAGCTGATGCCTTTTCTAACTCACTGGCATCACCAAGCCCCTCTGTTGTTCCCAGAAGAAGAACTGGTTCCCCTAGCAGCTGGGGCACCTGGGACTGGGAACCTCTTGGGGCACTTCCGTGCAGGAATGTTAGTAAGTTAATTTAGTATCTTCACCAACGATGTAAACAGTGGGATTGAGTGCTGCATCCTCAGCAAGTTTGCTGACCACACTGAGTTGAGTGCTGCAGTCAATAAGCCAAGGGCAGCGTAGTCTGCCTAGGCTGCAGCCATAGCCCCTGCCATCTCCCAGCAGTGTTGGGATCCTGTCACTAGGATCCAGAGGAAACTGGGGACTTGAGTTGTGGCCTCTGCTGGTCACTTGCTTTACTGTCCACTTGGTTTCCTGCGGCTCCACCAGAACCAGGACAATGGAAGTGGTTCTGATGCTCGCTCTGCACATTTTCTTGGTCTGCGTTGGGATAAGCCTACAGGTAGGTGACCGCTGCCCCACAGCGGGGAGGGGGTAGGGAGTGGGGACGGTTGTGTAGTGCTGGGAGCTTCTCCTATCTCACTGCTCTCTTTGGGGTCCTGCAGAAGTGGCCGAAGAAGAGGGCAAAGAGCCAGAAGAGGACAAGCAAAGAGCAGCTGAAGAGCTGGACAGCTGAGAGTGCCCCCAGTGCCCAGCTCCCTGCCAGTGGCCAACAGCCAAGAGCAGCAGTGGGCCACGGCGATGGTGGGGACTGCCAGCCACCCATTCCTTGTCCTCCCTCAGCACCTTGTGCATCTGTGAGAAGAACCTCCCAGAAGGCTAAATGCAAATCGTCAAGGAGGTGAGTGCTGGGGAGAGACCATCAGACCCTTCCCCAGACTCTCAACTCCATTCCCAGCCCCTATCCCCACTGGTTGAGAGGAAGGGCTGCTGCCAGCAGCTCATCCCAAGTTGCCAGGATGTAACAAGCTCTGTTCTGGTTCCTCTTCTGCAGTTCAAACCCGGCTACAATAAGGAGGAAGTGCCTGGTCCCCCGTGACCACCCCCTGGCCTCCTTGGGCTCCTCCTGTGACTCCTGGGAGTCCATGATCGTCAGCAGCTCTGGATCATGGCATTCATCCATGAGTTCAGGCGTCAACCCCGTCAGGCTTCCCTGGCTGCTCTGCCTTTAGAGGCGTAGCAAGGCCAGTCCTCCAAGGATGGTGAGGAACCTGTGGGCAGCAACCATTCAAGACACAGAGCCTTCTGGAGTGCTGGACCATGTCCTTGACCTCACCTAAGCTATTGACGTGAAAAAGGCATTGACTGTACAGCTCCAAGAGCTGCTGCAGGTGCATCTGACCCAGTGGCAGGAGGCTGGAGAGAAGGATGGAGGCTGAGAGGAGGAGGGTGGAGGCTGAGAAGGTCCCAAGCAACCCTTTCCTTCTGGCCAAGCAGGAGCAGCTGTTTCAGAATCTGAGGCTGCTGCAGGAGGGAGGACTCAGAAAGCCCAACTTGGTGAAGGCAATGAGAGCAGAGGGTCTGGAAGCCATGCAAGGCAGTGCAATGCCTATCTCCCCTCCTTCACCTCCTTCTCGCTCTCATCTCTCTCCCTCGTCTGCAGTCTGTTGCAGTCTGCAGAAGCTGCATAAGATTTAAATTAACAGTGCTAAGTTCCGTTAAGAAAGATATTTTAACATTTTGTAGGTGTAAACCTGATATGGATAAGGATGTTAGCATTGTTTTTTGCTTATAATGGCTCTTGGAGGTTCTTTTAATATTTGTTGTAGTTAAGGTTTTATGGTAGGGAAAATAAACGAGTACTTCTGATAAGTATTTAGTAATTCTAATAAGGTATGTTAAGTAAAAAGTATAATAAAATATAAGTAATAATGAGTAATAATAGAATAAGTTGTCTTATATGTTTATAGGCTAAATATGTAATAATGAGTAGTAACAGAATGAGCTGGCTTATAAGTTTATAGGTTAAATAAGTAATAATGAGTAGTAATAGAATAAGTTGGCTTAGAAATTTCTAAGTTAAAGAAGTAATAATGAGTAGTAATAGAATAAGTTGGCTTAGAAATTTCTAGGTTAAATAAGTAATAATGAGTAGTGATAGAATAAGTTGGCTTAGAAATTTCTAGGTTAAATAAGTAATAATGAGTAGTAATAGAATAAGTTGGCTTAGAAATTTCTAGGTTAAATAAGTAATAATGAGTAGTGATAGAATAAGTTGGCTTATAAGTTTATAGGTTAAGGAAGCAAAAATGACTAATAATAGCATAAGTTGGCTTAGAAATTTCTAGGTTAAATAAGTAATAATGAGTAGTGATAGAATAAGTTGGCTTATAAGTTTATAGGTTAAGGAAGCAAAAATGACTAATAATAGAATAAGTTGGTTTATAAGTTTATAGGTTAAGTAATAATGAGTAATAATAGAATATATTCTTTTGTAAGTTTATAGGTTAAGTAGTCTTTCTGGTTTAAACCTCCTTTTTGTGCCAGCATTTTAAAAGAGTGCCCAGTCCCAAGCTCCCTGCTAATGGCCAACAGTCAAGAGCAGCACTACGCCAGGGCTACGCTTGAGGCTGTCAGCCGCTCACTCCTCTTCCTCCTCCTCCTCCTCCTGCTCTTCTTCCTCCTCCACCTGTGGAAAGAACCTGCCGAAAGGCCAAACATAGCTCATCAAGGAGGTGAGTGCTGGGGAGACACCCCCAGACCCTTCCCCAGACTCTCAACTCCTTTCCCTGCCCCTGTCCCCACTGGTTGAGGGAGGGCTGCTGCCAGCAGCAGGATGTAACAAGCTCTCTTCTGGTTCCTCTTCTGCAGCTCAAGCCTGGCGACAATAAGGAGGAAGAGCCTGGGCCCCCGTGACCACCCCCTGGCCTCCTTGGACTCCTCCTGTGACTCCTGGGAGTCCATGATGGGCAGCAGCTCTGGATCGCTGCATTCACCCATGAGTTCCATTGCTGACCCTGTCACACTTCCCTGGCCCACTATGACTTTGGAGGTGTCACCATGCCAGTCATCCAAGGCTCTTGTGGAACTGGTAGGCCACAAAGTGGAAGAGTCAGAGAGCCTTCTGCAGATGCTGGACCAACTCCCGAGCTCCCCCAAGCTATCCAGAGATGAAAGGTGCTGAATGAGCAGCCCCAAGAGAAGCTTCAGGTGTGCCTGACCATGTGGCAGAAGGGTAAAAGCAGGGCCCAGGGTGAGATGCTCCCCAGCACCCTGCTGCTGACCGCACATCAGCAGCTGTTTCAGCATCTCAGGCTGCTGCAGGAGGACTCAGAAAACCGAACTTGGTGCTGGGAGTGTCAGCAGAGGGCCCAGCAGCACCCATGCAAGTGTGGGTGGTGCTTACAGGCAGCCTTTTCCCACTTCAGTGCATGAGGAGCTCCATTTCTATCTCGTGGCATCTCCCAGTCTTTGTGTTGTTCCCAGAAGAAGAACTGGTTTGACTAGCAGCCACAGCACCTGGGACAGGGAACCTCCTGGGGCACCTTTTTGTGTAGAAATGTTAATAAATTAATGGCTTTCTCTCCATAATATGGAATATGAATAATGTTCTCTTTTTGTTAGCCTTAACCATAGACCCTCGCTGGCTTCACCCTCCACTGAAGTACTTCTGATGCCAGGTCTGCTTTCACTCTGTGTATCCATGAGTCAATCCCATCCTCTTTGGATGTGTCAGGAGGACTTGTTGGAGGACACATGACTAACAAGGACCACCTTTCCACTTTCCTTTAAGAGGTTCGTTGCCCAGGTCTGGATGCAAACCAAGTCTCCTGGATGATAGGGATGTGCTGTAACCTCCGAGGTTACTGGCAAAGCTAAAACAACAAGCCCATGCAAAGATGAGAGTCCCATGCCCACAGATGTTACACGTTCCCTCCAACCATTGTCTCCCATTCTATGACTGTCCCCTGGAAAAACAGTTCTTTGCTAGGGTGTTCTGTGTAGGGTTTCATAGAGGGGTTCACCTGCTCTTTGGAATGTGGTTGAATTTTTACCCTTTATAAGGCTCAGGGCAGAGCTTTAGCTCTCATGTGTGTCCTTCTGACTTGTCAACACATTGCCAAAGATTGTAGGGCTGTGGCGTTTTAAATCCCTGGGGGAGCAGTGTCCAGCAGAGCTGCATTCCTCATCCAGTTGTTGGCTTTCTTGTTCAAAAGCAAACAATTTCTGACTTTGTTCCTCCAAGGGAATACAAAAGGAAGCATCTTTGCAATCCAATACTTTAAATAGATATTACAGTAATTTATTGTTGTTAATACTATTACTGGGCGTGCATTTGTCACAAGCTGCTTGATAGCCCTCGGGTCTTGTCCCAGTCTCTATTCCTGAGAATGCAGCTTCTTGGTGGGCAAAAGCAGAGTCTTCTGTTCTGCCTGGCATTCTCCTGATAATCCAGATTTTAGGAAATTGTTGATTCTGGGCTTGAATCCCACACGAGCTTCCAATTTTAAAGGGTATTGTTTGTCTTACCAGTTCTGGTCTTGGCCTCAGTTTCACTTTTACCAGTGCAGCCGATTTGGCTCTTGTGCTTCTCTGGGCCCTGCTGCTGACCAAGTGGCTTTGGCTAAGTGACCACTGCGCCCATCATGGGAAGATGTTGCCAATGGGGAATGCAGATTTGCTGTGGTCCCAGGCAATGAGGAGGAAGAAATGGCAGTGAGTCCCAGAGATGCCAAGCTGGCAGCCCTGGAGGAAGAGTGTCTCTCCAGACAAGGAGAAGGCCACAACTTCTCCAGTCCTTGTGGAGCAGACTCCAGCCCCACGCATCCCTATAGGCTGCTCATTGGTCTTACTGGCAACAGCCCGGTCTGATGTAGTGGACATTGTGGGCAAGCTGGCATCTGAGATGCATTGACTTTCTTTGCCACTTCTCCCAGTAGGAAGACATCCGTGATGAGGGGTGCCTGAGGCCCTCCCAGCCCCTCACCAATGTTTCTGCTCCCTGTGCCCCTGTCACTGGAATCCTGCACACCCTGTCTTGATGGCCTTGGACCTCCTTCTGCAGGAGAACACACACCTTCTGCTTTTTGCAGATGCTGGATCAACTCCTGGAGCTAACCAACCTATCCAGAGAGGAAATGCCATGAATGGGCAGCACCAAGAGAACCTTGACCAGGTGTACCTGACCAAGTGGCAAGAGGCTGAAAGGAGGAGGATTGAACCTGAGTGGAGGAGGATCGAGGCTGAGAAGGTCTCCAGCAACCCTCATTCTCCTGGCCAAGCAGGAGCAGCTGTTTCACAGTCTGAGGCTGCTGCAGGAGGTGGACTCAGACAGCTCAACTCGGTGCAGGCAGTGTCAGCAGAAGGTCTGGCAGCCACGCAAGGTAGTGCAATGCCTACTGAAGGCAAAGGCCTGCCTTTCCACCTTCCTCAGCAATGGCTCCAGAAGCCATTTCCAAAGCCATTCCTCCAAGACTGTTGAACAGCCTGTGAGGCATGTGGACAAGACAGAGAGCAGCCGCCTGGAGATGCTGGACCAGCTTCTGGAGCTCACCCTAGCCATCCAGAAAACAAAGATGGCGACTAAGCAGCTCCAAGAGAAGCTGCAGGTGAGCCTGACCAAGTGACAAGAGGCTGAGAGGAGGAGGATCCAGGCAAGAGAAGCTCTGCAGCAATCTCCTCTGTCTGACCATGAAGAAGCAGCAGTTTCAGCATCTGAAGCTGTTGCAGGAGATCTCAGCAAGCCCAACCTAGTACCGGAACTGTGTGTGGAAGGCCTAGCAGCAGCCATGCAAGGTTGGGCAGTGCCTACTTCACCTCTATCAGTGCATGAGGAACTGCTTCAGCTGATGCCTTTTCTAACTCACTGGCATCACCAAGCCCCTCTGTTGTTCCCAGAAGAAGAACTGGTTCCCCTAGCAGCTGGGGCACCTGGGACTGGGAACCTCTTGGGGCACCTCTCTGCAGAAATGTTAATGAGTTTGTCAATGATGTAAACAGTGGGATTGAGTGCTGCACCCTCAGAAAGTTTGCCGATGACACCAAGATGAGTGATACAGTGAATAATCCAGTGGGACAGGATGTCATCCAGGGGAACCTGGACAGGCTGAAGGAATGGGCCTTGGTGAACCTCATGAGGTTCAACAAGGCTAAGTGTAAAGTCTTGCACTGGGTATAGGAGAATCCCCATTATCAATACAGGCAGCACGGAGAACGACTTGGGTGAAAAGCTGGACATGAGCTTACAATGTGTGCTTGCAGTCCAGAAGGCCAGTCTTACCCTGAGCTGCATCAAAAAAAAAGCATGACCAGCAGATCAAGAGAGGTCGTTCAGCCCTTCTACTCTGCTCTCGTGAGACCTCACCTGGAGTACTCAGCTCTGGGGTCCTCAATGCAAGACCCGATGGAGAGGGTCCAGAGGGAGAGTCACCTCTGCCAATGTTACAGTTTTTTAAAAGACCATGCTTAAAATGTAAATAAGAATTAGATTCTGCCAGAGAATTCAGTCCAGGGGCTGGACAATTTTTTTTTTCTAAGAGATTGAGCAAGTAACAGAGATCATTTAATTTCATTTAATTGGCTCTGCAAATTCCTGTACAATTTAGGAACATAAAGTTTTCTTTCTTCTTCTTCTCCTCTCTGGGCTGTCTCTTCTGCTGTTGCTTCTGGCTGCTTTATCTCTGACCTTGCATGCAGGCTGAGCTGTCTTTTGTTTTGACTCTGTGAGGTACAGCGAGGAGGGAGAAGGAGAGACAGCAGGCTAGCTGTTAATATAGCCCTCTGGGCTGCCCAGAGGAGGTGTGAGTTTGTACAGGGGGTTATTTCTGTTGTTGCTGAGCTGCAAATATATGTAAATATACCTTATATATGTTTATTGCCTTTCATCATTTTATATTTAGTTCACCCTTTGTAAATATAATTTCATTTTACTTCCAAAGTTCTGAGTTAGTGTGGTAAATTTACTCTGGAAGTAATTTCCAATTTGTTGGGGTGCAACACCCCACCCCACAACAGCCAAGAAGACAGGCTGAGAGAGATGGGATTGTTCAGCCTGGAGAGAAGAAGGCTTCAGGAAGACTTTTTAGCAGACTGCTGGGACCTGAAAGGGACCTGCAACAAAGCTGGTGAAGGGACTATTTACGAAGGCTAGTAGCAATAGGACAAGGGGAAATGGTTTTAAACTACATTAGGAAGAATTTCTTTACTAAGAGGGTGGTGGAACACTGGAAGAGTTTGCCCAGGGAAGTGGTGGAGGCTCCATCCCAAGTTGGAATGGACATTAAAGATCATCTAGTTCCAACCCTCCTTGCCATTGGCAGGGACACCTTCCATTTGACCAAGTCAGTTAAGGACTCATCTAGCCTGGCCTTGAACACCTCCAGGGAGGAGGCATCCACAGCCTCCCTGTGCAACCTGCTCCAGTGTCTCACCACCCTCACTATCAAGAATTTCTTCCCAATCTCCAGTCTCAAATCTTCCCTCCTCAAGCTTGAATCCATTCCCTCTTGTCCTGTCACTACAAGCCCTTGTAAAAAGTCCCTTCCTGGCTTTCTTGTAGCCCCCCTTCAGGTACTGGAAAGCTGCTCTAAGGTCTCCTCATATGCTGGGAGCACCAGAACTGGACACAGTGCTTCAGGTGGTGAGCTTTGCAGTCCAACTGCACTGCAACTACTACAACTGGTCCAAACTTCCATTTCTACCTCTGTGCATCAACTGCTGGTCATTCACCCTCCCTTTGAGAAGTAGTATGGCAGAAAGTTAATACAAGTTGCCTTTTCCTATAAAAGGTTTCAGAACTTGGTGCTCCCAGGCTCAGGACTCCTTAAGAAGCTGTGACACTGCAGATGGGCCTTGAATAACAGCAGCAGTGCAAAACATCATTTGGAAAGATTTTTCTACCTACACAGCATTGCCTTGTCATGGGATTGCCTGTGACAAGCTTTGGAATGACACCAAGACAGGGACAGGTGCTAACCAGGGCACACATCCTCTTGCTCTAACACCTACTGGGCCAGGAAGGGAAGGCCAGGAGAAGGCCTTGCCCTCTAGGTCAAAAATGGAATTGAGTGTTAAGAGCTGTCCTTGAAGAACAGCCACCAGCAGGTCAAAAGCCTATGAAATGATAATAATAAGAGATGCCAATTTTCCTGCTGGGGGGAGGGGGAGGGGAAGGGCAGAACTGACACATGAGGCCTGTCAGTCTCTTTGTTGAGACACTTCTCATGTTCTTAATGTAATCGTTATGTTCACAAGGTGATTTACGTTCAGGAGCTGATTCCCACACTAGCCCATGGCTTCAAAGAAGATAGAGAAAGAAAAAGGTTTCAAGAAAGACAATGAAGTTTTATAAATGTTTTAGAATAGTCATCTAATGGCACAAATCTGTTTTACACTTTCAGGTACAGTGCAGATGAGATCTTACATGTTGACTCAACTGTATAAAACAGGGAAATATACAAGACAAAAAAAGTAACAATGATAAACCGTGATAAGCAATGTAACAATGATAAGCAATGGAACAAAATTTGCTTAACCCATGGTCCTTCTGGAAACCAGGAGAACAAGCCCATGTCCCAAAACTCCCAGGTCTGTCTCCTCAGTCCTTTGGTTGGAACTGAAGTTAGTTCATTGAAACTCAGATAAAGCTTCCTTCTGGATCTGATGGATCTGATTTCTCCTGAGGTCAGGGATACGAGGGCAGGACAGTCCTTAAAAGGTATTCTCTGTGATTTCATGGATTTGATGATGATGTAAGGAAATTTCTTCCAAGGAGTAGCAGCCTGTAAAAATCGAGAGGTCTTTTATATCATTATAAGACAAGTCCCTTTGTCATGATCCATCAAGGCACCTTCATCTTGGTGACTGGAATTTTCAGCATTGGATTTTAAATGAGAAACACAACCCCCAAATGCACAGCACTGGTAAGCACATGGTATAGAGAGCGACTGGAGTTTTGCAAAGTTCTTCACTGCTCAGTCAGCAAAATTTTGTTTCAAAAAGGCAAGGAGATATTGCTGCTCCCACCTTCTGTACTCTCCTGCCCCAGCATTTGATGTTATTTCAGCTTTCCTGTCATGCAGCTTGGGGAGCTTGCATAGGTGATCCCTCTGGAAGTTTGAGGATTTGAACATCATCAGAAAATGCTCGGATAATATGAAGTGAGAAGCCAGAGCACAGGAGAAGAGCTCTTTGCCTTGCCCCAATCATTTTTGTCATTGTGGTTGAGTGGTCTATTCTGAGCTTTGTTTTACTTATGGTACCCTGCCCCGCTTTTGGTGAAAGGAAATTTGGAAGCTGATGTTGACAGTGAGACCCCTCTTTTGATAGTCACAGAAGCTGATGGCTCTGTGTGTTTTAAACAGCTTTGACTCACCAGATGGCAGTGGGAGATGGCAAGTGTGTCTGCTGAACAGCAAGGTGGAAGGGTTTTGCAAAATATCTGAGCACCTTTGCATCCGTAACAAAGAGCCTGGCTCTTAGCGTGTGCCTGTGGGGGCTTCTCAGCAGCTGATGAAGTGAGCATGGTTTTCATGTGTGGGATTCAGTTCTTGAATGCTTTAATACTTTAAAGAGAGGAAAGATGCACTGTGAAAGCACCTTGGTGTCAGTTTGCCTGGAGATTAGTGAAGACTGGTAGAAATGGTCTTGCTGAGAAATGGTAGAGCATTTCTCTATAGAATTAGTTTTCCTTAATGCAGTTACAGAGGCTCTGTGAGTAGCACTTTGAAATTAGAAAACTTACTGTAAGCCTTTACTCAAAGATTGTTGCTTGAATTCTGGTAATTCTGGTAACTCCTTCTCAGAATTTCCTAAATTGCCCTAGAGACAGTGCTGTGTGGAGGTACAGTAATGTGACCTAACAGGAAAGAGGTGAACCCATTCATGATGCTTGTTTCTTTGATATTTCTTCTGAGATCAGAATGCTAAGACTCTACTGAACAAGTGCAGGGCCTCTGGGAATGTCCCTGTATTTATACAAGCCTGACTGGATGATTTCTAAATTCTCTCCGGAATAAATGCACTGCTTTGGCAGTGTAGCATTTGCTCATTTACTAAGTTGCTCATTTACTTTAGCTGTGTTTCATACAGTGAACATCCTACATCTATGCCTGTCATCCTCACTAGCCAAACCTAATTTCTCCAAAGAGTAAGGTAGATTGATGTTAGAGTCTGTAGCCAGCTGCTGGCATTCTTTCTGCCCACAGATTTATGGAAGTTAGAATAGGACGCTCATCAGCCAGGCAATCCCCATGTGAGAAATGTTTCCTTTTAGGAAATTAATAACATATCTGATTCTTACATGTGCATTTTAAGCACCTTCACCTAGTTGCTCTTACCTTTTCTATATGTAAAAAAAAAAAAAAAAAAAAAAATTCAACTTCAGAGAAGTAAAGAGAGTTGATCCAAGTCACAGACAGAATCAAGATGACAAGATCAAGATGACAAAAAAAAACCACTGGTCTTTTCAGTTCCAGCTGTAACCACTAGAAATGACGTTTCCAAGCTACACAGCTATGTTACTCCAAAGCCTCTTGATTTAGTGACTTTAACACCAGCATCGCTAAATCTGTTTATTGCCAGAAAGTAACTAAAATTATGGGCTTTCTGAGAAAAGACACTGCTGCTTAAGCAGTGAAGGCAGAACATTTTACTCCATGACCCCTTGCCTTTCTCTTTCTCAAGACACAGGAAAAGAAGCAGAGAGGGAAAAAAATGAAGAAAAAAAGACATCAAAGAGCAGCAATCTTCTGAGTCAAAAGTTGTCACTTGAGGAGCTTTGACAGCATGGCAACAATATGGTGATTATCTGGGGTTGAGAACTATCTTAAAGAAGTTTCCACCAGATTTCTTGTTGCATTCTGTCTTCCTCCTCTCCCTTTCCCTGCTAATCAGGGGTATAATTATGACTATGCTTTTTAGTGCCACTCTGATTACATATCTTTGCATCTTTTTGGATGGGTGCATTTTTTCTGTTACAAGCTGTGCATGGAGAAGTTTCTTTCCTGGCCAGGCAGCTCCTTGGAGGCTGTGATTTGGCACAGACATGGCTAGGCCCAGCAAAGAGTTGCGGGACCCACAGTATGTGGGAACAGTGCTGCTGTCTCGCAGTTGTGAAAGTGGAGAGAGGGCTAGAATGAGCCGTGACCCGTCAAGCCGTTTCGGTAGCGCAGGCACTCCGCAAAACCGAGGCGGAAGAGGGGTCCCACTCAAGCACCCTGAGGCCCCTGGGAGTCCTCCACGATTATCTGTCACTTTTCGGTGCCTCTCTGCTGCTCCCGGAGGATTTCGCCCGAGGGGGCCGCCCTCCCCCGCAGTCCTCCGAGCTCCACGCCCGCTGCGGCCGCCGCCGCCACGCTGCTCCACGCTGCCCTGCGGCTCCTCGCCCCTTCGCTGCCGGTTGGAGTCACGGCTGGCCCGCGCCACGCTGTCGGGGATGGGGAAGGGGACATCCCCCCACCTCCGCCCTGTCACTCCGAAAGCCACAAGACGCCTCGCGCCCGGGTGAAAACCTACGGCCGACAGGAGCGAGCCCCATTGCCACGACCGACATCGGCTGCCCTCCGCTGCACTGCACAGTGGCAGCGAAGGGAGTGTTGTGTGTACGTGGAGTGAGTCCGCCCCCACGCCGCGGGGGTCCGCGTCTCCCGTTTGTGCTGTAGGGGCAGGGGAAGGCAGGAGTGCAGCGGGGCAGCTCAGCTCTGGGGTGCGAAGGGAAAGGTACTCACTGTGAAAGTAGCTGCGCCCATGGCTCATGTCTGTGCCTTAGACAAGGGGCTTCGATCTCCACTACTTCCCTTTAGATACGGGAGGACTTCAGGTGGCGGGGAGAGGATGGAAGTAGGAAAAGAAGAAGAAAAAGTAAATCCCGAAGCCCACACACAGCAGAACGGAGCAGCCCTTCCTCTCGCTCGCTCTCCCTTCAAACAATCATCGCTGACTTAATCCCATCACACCCAAGCTGCCATCAGCACCCCCAGAAGTGCTGCATCGCAGCGGGCACGGCGGTGGCGAGGCGAGCCCCTAGTCACCAGTTTCATACAAAACCAAAAGCGGGTCGAAGCGTTTCCTGCACGACTTCGAACCCAGTCACTTCCAGCTCTTTGGTTTCTTTCGATGCATTGAAGAGATTAATGAGTCCGTCATCAGCTCCCTGTGCTTGTTCCTCTCGAGTGGGGGGCGGGCAGGAAGGAACTCGAAGAGAAGGGGTGGGGGGAAGACATATTGACCATAAAGTGATCCATATTAGAGAAGAAATCCTTTAAAATCGAACCAATCCGTTTTTTCAAACCCCTCTCCCTGCGCATAGCATAGCGTAAAGTGATAGCGGAGGCAAGCCGCTGAAAACATCGCAACCGCCTGAAATCCTCTCGGGAATTGATAGAACAAGGTAGAGATGGTTGAGGATAGAGAGGTGTCCTCTCACTTCTCCAATCCGGGGCGAGCTGCAGAAGAAAACCCCGGAGACTCAGCGCAGGGGAAGAGGAAAGGGAGGGTGTGACGGTGGCGGTGAGGAAATGATTTCAAAACTGGGAAAGGAGGAGGACTGGGATCGTTTCCCCACCCCTAGTAACTTCATGGATCAGACAAAATGCTATTGAGGTCCTCCTTGAACTGGACCTGCCACAGGGAAATTGAAAAGATTCTCAACCCCGAGAGGCGACTTCTCCACTTAAACACCTCCAGACGCACACGAACAAAAGGGAGCAATAAAAGTTTATCTGCTAATCCTCCGGCCTCTTGCCCAGAATCAACAAAATCTCACCCTTTCGCTCCCCTCTCCCTTTTCTCCGGCTATAAGGGTGTGGAGAGCTAGTGGCCAGAGCGGGAAAAGAGGGGAAAAGTGGAGCAGGAAAAGCATATTGCTAACAAGAATATTGAGAGAAGCTGAAATGATCTCAGCGGAGCGGAGAAGTGGATAGGCAGAAATGGCAGTGTCCCAGCTTGGCGCCCAGTGCCAGTCCCGCCGCGCCGCGGCCCCGGAATCCCCCGGCTCGGTCAACGGAGAGGCGGCGGGGACAGGAAGGGGCCAAAGCGCACCTCTGAGGCGAGGAGAAGGGAAGATTTCTGCCACGGCGGGGAGTAGGATGGGACCTCCCGGTCCCTCTTCCCGCTGCGGCGGCGAGGCTGGCGAAGAACCGGCGCGGGAGAGCCGTAGCCCGCTCTGCAGGGATGGGGAGCAGAGCTGGGGCGTAGCGGGGTTACCCCCAGCGCCCTCATTGGGCTCCTCGCACCGCAGACAGCGCCTCGGAAGCAGAGGTGTCTCCGCGCCTCTTTGCCCCACCTGATGCTCACGCCGTTTGCAGGAAGAGAAGTCTATCTGGAAGCGCACAGGCGGGACTGCGGGAGGTGGGGAGAGGTGTTGGGGAGGGCGCTGTAAAGCAGAGAAAACTAAACCACACTGCAATAATTTACTTAGTGGAAAGAAGGGCTTGTTAGTAGTGATACAGATATTTTCTGCATCACATAAACCACTGATGAACACAGGGCTGAGACTCAGGAAATACTGATTGTAAATTTAATTCTGTCATTGATTTCTTCTGTAGGTTTGGAGTGAGTATTCTTGTCCTTCTCTCTGCCATAACAATCACCAAAGCCTGGGCAGGTAGGCAGGAGCTCTCAGAACAGAAGAATGAGTTTGAGAAACCTAGAAGGATGATTTTTCAGAAACTGTTGAGCACATTTCTTAAGCACACCCCAAGTCAGGTACTCAAAGCATTTTTCAGGAAGAAAAGCTCATCATTTCTGCCTATTATTACGTAATATGTCATGTCATACCTCAAGAAATCCATGGTTATACAGTAAGTTTCACAGGAAACTGATAAAATTGATACCAATAATGAAGGACCAAAGTGTCCAGTAGCCCAGGCCTGATATTCCTGCACATCCCATATCCCAGAGATGCAATTAATCTCTGGTTTTAGTGAAAAGCTCTTCCAACTTGAAAAAGAATGTGACAAGGAGCTCACTTTTAAGGTCAGACTGAAAAGCAGAGCAAGCCAAAGAGATTTATGCATAACACAACAAAACCTATTGCTCAAGGACAGTATGAACTTCTTTGTGCACATAATGAATAAAATACACTTCTCTGAAGTGGATGCAGCTTTCTTCTGATGCAAACAGGAGCCATAGCACCCTGTGCCATGAGTGGGAACACACACATTACTCTGTGATATAATGGGCTGCACGACTGACAGCAACTAAAAATCATGGCACTGCCACCTACTGTAAAGGACAATGCTACAGTATACAAAATGTGGTGTGGAAGATCATTTTAAGCCTGGTACTGAGGGGTTTTCTTTTTGCCTTTTTATAGTTTAACTCCCCAGAAAGGTTTCTTTCACTAACTCAATGAATCTGGCTGTGGAGGGGCAGAGCACAGCTCCTCCTCTTCAGGAGCAGAGACCTGTGAATGTGAGTCCTATATGAACACACTTGGTGGGAGGGAGATAGGAAAAGCAGGTCTGGAAACAAGATCCAGCTGAACACCATTATATTATCTTATACTGCAAGGGATCTAATAGGTGGACTGGTCAAGATTTTGGTTCCTCAGATGACTTTTAGTGGATATGGTGAAACACATGCAAAGAGAATTTTGTTTGTGTTTCAGCCACGCATCTCAGACGCTGATCTACAGCTGCTTCAGTCCCAGATGGATTATGGATTATGCATCCAAACTAGCCAGCACATGGCAGCAAATAGGTGAAGAACAACCCACAAACTCAAGTGTGCTGGCAATGAGCAGATTATTTGTAAAAGTGAACAAATACATAAGACCAATAAAATAAAATGTGCCCATCTATAGTTCACAAGCAAAAAGGATGGCAATAATAGAGTAATATCTCTTCAATATAAATAGCAGGTCCAGTAACATCATGCTTGGCTCTCACTTAATCTTTGCTCAAAAGCTGGTGGAAGTAAGTGGGAATACTCACAACTTCAAATATTTTTTAGTCAACACTCAAAAGTTTTACATAATTTAATGTCCATGCACATTAAGCTTCCTTGGAGTTTTCATAACAGATTTTCACTACACTTGGAAAAAAGCCACAAAGCTGAGTGCAGATCTTTATTCTTCTCATATGACAAAAGTAACAGATGCTGCTGAAAGGACTGAGCTTTTCTAACACTGAGCTGGGAACTTTATTAGTAAATGGTAAAAAATATTACCCTAAGCCCATTCACCTTCCTTTTCAACTTCCTGTAAAGTTCCTTTAATCTCTCAGGATTTCAGGAAACAGTAGTTACCATCAGTAAGTCCTTTATCTGCAGAGAATGCACACCCCTCAGCTTGTGCCATAACTTGGAGTTTAGCACCACCTTGCTAGACACTAAAGAACAACAGCTTTGCACTGTCCAATCTTTTGCCTTGAAGCCTTTGTACAAAAGCAAAGAAAAAGGAAAGCACCAAGAAGGGTGGTGGGGTAGTTTGAGCTTTGAGTTTAGGAGCTCAAATGATAATAGATATAAATTCCTCCCCCTGCCCCTCTCCCTTTTTCCTCGGCAGGGTGGAGAGAGAGAAGAAAGGGAAAAAAAAGGGTAGGGGAAAAGGAAAAAAAAAATTGTGAAAGAAATATTCTGAAGTCGGTTTGGAAGTAGGAGGAGTAAATTTTTTTTTCTTTTTTCACAAAAAGGGAAAGGAAAAAAAAAATTTTTTTACACATATATATATATATATCAGTAACAAGGGGGGGTTCAGAGAGGTGAGGGATGAGGGTAAGTGGGAAAAAATATATACAAAACCAAGCCTGGATGGCCTTGTGTTCCCCTGGATGTCGGTGGATTCAGCTGAGAGAGAGAAAGGGCCCCAGCCACGTGGTCCGGTGCAGGAGGACAGCAACAGCAGCAGAAAATCCTCTCGAGCAGACGAGGCAGGAAAAAAGGGAAGAGCAGCAAGCATATCCGCCCCTTTTATAGGCTTGCTGGACAGGAAGGGGAAGTGGAATAGACCACCTCTGAGTCAGGGGACCACCTTCTCCCAGCAGGGGAGGGGCCAAGCCCTCCCCAGATTAAATTTCTTTTGTCCACCTGGGGCTGGGTTCTTCTCAGCCCCATCCAGGATGGGTGTGCCCCAGCACAGGTGGGTAGTTCCCAATCTTAATTATCAGACATTTGTAATTATGAGATAGAGTTCTCCATCCTCAGCAATTTTTTGAGCTCATGAGTTTTTAGAAACTATCCCACCCACTCGTGCTCCCTGTAGCACTTCAGCACAGCTCTGTCAATAGCTGTGCCATGATTTCAGGGCCCATCTATGTTTCCAAGTCAAGAAAACTGAAGTTTTTAATGTAAAACAGTATTTATGCTGAATATAGCATATTTTAGTATTGAACTGGGGCTCGCAAGTGCTGATCTGAACATGGAATGCCACATTCTAGGCACAAATTTCAACCTATTTTCTACACTTCATGTTGATCAGCTCTTAATCATTTCATCACAAATAACTGATAATAACCGACAACGCTAGTAGCAGCCTCATAGTCCACAACATAAACACTTTCTTCTGTAATCCAAGAAGATGTTAAGAAAAACATTAAAGGTGACAGACACATGAGTGACTGACCTGCATTAGTGTCAAAGACAAGCCCACACCTCAAAGAAAATCCAAGCGAAGCATGTATGGTATTTTCAAGGCATTCTTTAGTTTACCTTCTCTGCATGTTGTCCAGCATGCCCTCACTTACATGGGGCATGTCCAGGATCAGCTAAGGAAGAATAAGCTTAATCACAAAATTACCTTACAGACACCCTCTAGAAAAACCTCCTTCTAGGCTGAGCTCCTTATCTTGTGACCCAGAAGCTGTACATACCTTCCATGACATGAGCAGGTTTACAGAAGTCTCATGTATTGATAATTCAAAAAACCCAAGAGGTCTGTGTAGTTTTATTCAGCTTACTGATTCCCACCAGTGCTGTGTATCAGAAACTCCAAGAAGGTACTCCCCAAGATGCGGTCACAAAATGGTGGGTGACGCATTTTGGCCATCCTGCCTGTGTCTCTAAGTAGCCTCAGCTGCTCACTGCCATGTTGGATGCTGAAGCTGCATCCCCCTCCTAAGCCTTTGCTTCCCTCTCTGGTTTTAAAACTTTTCTTCACCTAGGAATCACTTTTAATATGAGGGAAATCTTTTAGGGATTTTGTGTCTTCATTGCTTTGCCTATGCAATTCCTGGAGCACAATCAGACTATGAATGTAAAGCAACTGCTCTCATCTGCCTCTTAAAGGAAAGGAAAAAAAGTGGTACTGCATATTAAGAAACCCGCACATTTTCCCGACCGTCTCCACTCTTCTATCACATTTAATTTTCCAAATCAGAACTCCAGTGGCATGCAACAGAGATTTTAGTGCCAGCAGTGAGCTAAGGAATGGACACATTTCAAAACTGCTGACTCTGGGCAGTAACACAGAAAGAAGATGAGAAATGAGAATAGAAGAGCTGTAGGTACCAGCTTTCCCCAAACCCCACAAGCAACAGAGGACTTCTGAGCCTCATGAAAGCACATCCTGAAGAAGGGTCTGTGGGCTGCCCACAAGAAATCAAGCCCAGACTGAAGTAGGAAAGCAACAGATTGAGACCAATGGGTTCAGTCACTTCAGTGCTTTTCTTCCATGCAATCCAACTTCTTTCATGAGGACTGGTGAGCAGGAAGACATTGTGGGTGGGAAGAGATTTCTATCTATAATGTACTGGTCTGGTGAATAGGTGTTTTCTGTCCTTTCAGGTAACTGAACTTCAAAATTAGCTCCTTAAGCATCATATTTGCATGAAAATCCTGCCATTAAGGACGCTGCCTTTGTCTTCCAGCTGCTGCACTTCAAATGTGATGGCATTACTATGTTGTTAGAAATTTGAACAGAGTGGAGTAGAAGGCACACAGTATTTACAGTTACTATTTGTTGAATGTAAAGTGATAGTGCCAACTCTAAAAGCTAGAAGAGTCCTGCTCACAGTTGTTTAACAGCTTGGAATGGAACTTAACGCAATGAGGATCTGTTATCACACTCCTTCATAAAAAGGTTCATCCAAGACAGTTTGCTGGTGTCTGGGGTCAAGGCTGAACAAAAAAACCCGTCAGTTTCTCCTCTGCCTGATGTAAAAAAATCCAGACACTCTTCTGGCAGCTTTAGCAGCCTCCAACTTGATTTCGTATTTGCCTACAGACTGCTTTTGTAGCAGAAAAATAGCCTCTTATTCCCGTGAAAAAAACAGGCAAACTTAGCCAGTATACCAAAAGGTGATAATTACCCTTGACTGCTTCCCACAGACCAATGCCATCTGCCAGTTGTTATCCCCCAGTAACCAGAACTGGGCAGCTCTTCCTGGGTCATGGCACCATCAAATGCCTTAGAGCACTCAGGTCTGAGCATCTCAGGGTGACATACTCCCCCCTGCCATGGCTCCTGCGTTGTATCTGTGCGGATGTCCTGGTGGGCAGCAGGAAATTCATCAGAGCCTTTCCTTTCTCCTGACTCATCACCCTTTCCTCTGGCACTTGTGGCAAGCAATAGAGAATATATTTTTTTAGAAAGCTTTCTAATCATATTGAAAATACATCTTAATTATCGATTGAAACTTTTCTATGTGCTGACAGATCCTTTCATCCTTCACACTCGGGAAAGTGAATCCAACACATCAAAAGCACTGACTTCTTATCCTTGGTTACCGCAGCAAGCCCAGCAGATGTCCCCTAACAGGGGCAAGGACTGGCTGATCTGTTTTAATTGGCACATCCCACCTCACGCTGAGGATGGGAGGCTCCTTCAGCCACCATGTCTCAGTTACTCCAGTCATGCCCATACATCCTTAGGTTTTTCCTGTTAACACAGAAAAGACAAGCAGAGGCTGGAGCCCAGCTCTGCAGCAGTGAAAGAGGATATTGCCTTACCAAATGTTTGCAAACAACCATATACTGCTAGCAACTGAAAATTTTGAAGACATGACCAAACAGTCTTAGGTCATCAGTATAAACAGTGTAGCTTATACAAAATGTGCTCTGCAGGTACATTGGGGAGGAGACTTCCAGCAGACAGCAACGAGGACCTAATGGATCTGCCATTTCTTTCCTTGATACACTTGCGTCAAGGCAGGATTTATTTCTGTGTCCTAAAGAATGAAACTCCTTACTTTTAAGCCCAGCTCAGACTCATTAAACCCAGTGTCATGCTTTTAACAAGTCCTCTTTTCCACTTTAGAGCTCCTAGTGTGGTAACTGGATTAATCAGTGTTTACACAAAGCTTTGTGATGGAAAGTCTTGGCAAAACATGTTCTGTAGATCAAGCACCACTCAGAATACAGATTAAAAAATTTGCAATAAAAAGTTGTTTAAGGCCCTCATTCACCAAAACACGTAAGAGCATGTTTATAGCTAAGGATCTGGGTTAAGAACTCCACTAACTTAAAGCGTAACTTCAGAATTTCTTAATAACAATGAGCAGTTTTCCATGTGAGCCTGTGCTCTGTATCTCAACAATGTTTTATTTAAAGGTGTAAGCATATGACATTTTTGTCAGACACCTGTAAATCCTATTGGAAAAAGTTTCTGGCTTACTTTGTATAAAGAATTTGCAAATGTGTAGTGAGAGATTTTAAATATTGGAAGGCAGATGGGCTCTTCTACAACCTGAAGAGAAACTGAGAATTAAAGTGTCTTTAGCTGTTTAGAACAGATGGTCGGCCACTAAAAGTGCCAAAGCAAGCTTCAAAAAATGACATCACTCAGACAGGAGTCCATAGCAGTGAGATGCTCAAGTACAGATATTAGAGATTAGTTACTTAAGAGTAAAGAATCATAGAATACAAAGTTAGAAGGGATCTCAAGGATATTCTGGTTCAACCCGTCTCAGGAAAAGAACCACCCAGATAACACAACCCAGCACCCTGTCCGCTCAATCTTAAAAGCGTCCAGTATTAGGGACTCCACCACTTCCACAGGGAACTTCCCTGGGAATGAGATATTTTATCCCACATGTCATATTCTTTCAGACTATGTCTTTGTTACCCTCTTGATGCCAGTCTAAAACTGAGTGATGAACCAAAAAAACATTTAATTGCTTTACTAGAAACAGGTCCAGGAGTATTCAGCATTTGTCCCTTGTGAGCAGCAGTGGTGGTACGCTGTATGTGTTATTGAGCTCTTTACCACCAATGCTGAAAACAAACTTTTTTTCACTGCAAGTTCAAAATAGCCTACCATACTTTTTGAAATGCTGGTTTCCCTGCTCTACTCTGTCTTCTGCTCTAACTTGCCCTGTTACCAATTCTGTGCAGAATTGTAAGGAGCCAGGTTTCCCTGGCTGGGTAGTCAATAGCAATATTCAGCACCTGATGTACTCACATGTGTCCATTAATGATTTCAGTGATAGAACTCTCTGCCCTCTTCCAAATAATACTCTTAATAGTGATTAAAATTATTAATTGTTATCATTTTTACAGTTACTTCTAGCACTCCAGAGCTTAGTGCTGTAAAATATAACATTTCTAAACTTTTCTATTTTCTGTCTGCCTATTTGAAAAAGTGAATGGTTTCAGGTTCTCTCCTGATCTGCTATCCTCAGACTTTCAGAGTCAGAAGAATTATTAGATCCAGCTTCATCTATTCCAAAAATTCAGGTGTCTCTGTAGGTCTTTATGCTTTATTTGAGGCCCTGATGTCACTTCAAGTTCCTTATGATCCACGTAAGAACTATTCTTCACTTGTTTCACTGAAAACTCAAAGAAGATTCTCCATGAGGAGTAAATGTGTTTCAGAGGACATATCTAGACTTCACAGGCCCCAGAAATTAAGTTTTTGAGAAAAATATTATGCTTTCAAGAAACTGCAGTGTGTCAGTGTGAGCTGAAATTCCCCCCTCCCCCCCCACCGACAATAACCAGGCTAGCTCAGTCTGGAAGCAAATGAAAGCTGTATTTACAAGCAAAATTTACAATCTATGATTAAATGCAATGAATATGTACAAATATACAAAAGTCACAACATTTACAAATACATACAATCAACAGAAAAGCAGAACCAAGCTCCCTTTGCTTCCCCCGAAAGAGGCCTCTCTCCCAGGAGCTTCCCCCCCAGACCCTCCTGGCAGAAAGCAGAGTTAGTTAGAGCAGAAAGTTGTCAGCTTAGCTGCCAAGGTCAGTGTGTGTTATCTTCGGCCAGAAGAGAAGAAGAAACAGCAGCCAGACAGCCCAGCAACCGCCCTGACTGCAGACTGCCCCACTTTGTTTTGGGTAATAGTTCTTAAACATTTCTATCTGTCCAATGGAAGTGTTTAGAACAATCATCATTTTGATTTCTTACACCCAATAGTGATTTATTTACACTCTTTCACTTTCTCTGTTTGAACTTTGCAAGGAAAAAAAATTAAAAAGACAGTTTCAAACCATCACATGCAGAGGTATCAAATGTAGCTTTTATGAAGTGGTTGTTTTGATTTATCACAGCCAAACTGTGATGCTAATACTGTCTGTTCACAAGTCATAAACCAAGCTGCTTGAAAGACATTTCTTATCCTTTTATTTCCCTTATTTGTCTCTTTAGGCTTTGAATTAAGTGTTAATATACTTTGATTTTTATCATAGTTACAAAGACTCTAAACCTCTAAACTAAGAATCTTGGATAATCACTTGACTGGAGAAAAAGAAGATCTATGCAGGTATCTTCAACTAAAGAGTATCAGTATCTGCAAATTTAGTAATGCAAGTAAAATCTATGAACAAAAAAGGGAAATAAAAGAATTTTTATTACCCAATTTTAATAAAATTCAAGGACTAGATAAGAAAGTAGGGAAAGTAGATTAGATACTCCAATTGTTTCTTTTTGATATAAGAACTCTTTGTAGAAAAGATAAGGATTGGGTATAACTACAAGTACAATTTAATTGTTTAAACTTCATTGTTTAGGTTCCACTAAGAGTGCTTAGTCTCCACAGTGTTGGCCATGGAACACAATTGATTGTCTTTGAGGCTGCAAGGAGCAATGAAAACCACATGGCAATTCCCCAAGAAGCAGAACTAGACTTTTCTTACAGAAGCACAGAAAATTTCTAAGTTAATTACTTCTCTAAAAATGGAAAAAATCTTTTCCCTTTGGTGGTTTCTTTAGTATTTATGACATGAAGAAGGAGGGTTGAAATTTATTGACAGCAGGAGGGCTCACATAAGCTGACTCTACATAGTGACATTCTCTGCCACTCATTCATAATTATTTATAACATTATAAGAGTCTTATACCCAAGATAAACAACTTCTGGTGACCTTCTAGTGTATCTAAAATATAAAGTAAAAGTTATTTTCATAAGCAGTGGGAAAGTTCTTAACCACTGAATAGGTTACTCTTAAATTTTGCAACGCATAGCATGGCTTTGAAGAAGTGGATGAAGAGTACTTTCACATGAAAAAAGTTCACCATTTGGGATCACAGGGTAATTCCAGCCAGATAGGAGCTCAGGGCACATCAGCCAAATCTCCTAGCAGCAGCACCACCTCTGAGCTCAAACCATGTTGCTCAGGGGCATTGTGCATTTCATCCACTTCTTCACCAAAATAGATTTTCCCCCTTCAAAGTAAGTGAAAGAGAAAAACATGAGAAGATGCTGTACTGTTTCAAATTGAGAAACTATCTAGGCCAAGACCTTATGTCCAGTGATGCTCCACCAACCAGGTTATCAAGAGCTGCCTTCATTCACGTTCTTCACACGTGTTCCCAGGCAGCTTCACCCAATGCCCCAGTGGTGTACCAAGAAGGAGAGTCTCTCTCACCTAGTCATAGCAACCACTAAGGAGCCACAACACCAGAATTTCCTCAGTCTGGCTACAAAAATCCATGTATTTGTACTGCTGTTACCTTAACTATTTTTCAGGTACAGGTTGTTTTTACCTGTTTTCAAAGTCTGGGTCTGAAAGAAAATGCTCTCTGAAAATCCCCGCTAGCTGATGCTTACAGCATCAGCTCCAAACCATACCAATGGGCTGCTTGTGATATGCTGCCTTATCTACTGCCCCACTGTAAAAAAAAAAAAAAAAAAAAAAAAAAAAAAAAAAAAAAAAAAAAGTCCAATAGCTTTTATCTCAGCCACATCCCTTGGAGGTAATAGGATGCCCTGGTTCAGTCCTCGTTCCTGCCAAGGCTGGGATGGCAGCCTGTCACCTGCAAATAACAGAAAACAATCAATCCCAAAGGAAAAAAATTGTTGGCTTGTTTTCATATGTGATTGGATTGATAGTTCAGGGCATAGGAATATTTTATTCCTTTGTATGTTACTAGCAGAATGTATGTTACTAGCCCCTTTTTATTGGCATAAGGACAATAGCTTCTTGCCTAGTAGAGTCTGTCGCAGGATTGCAGGATCACAGGGGTTGGAAGGAACCTCCAGAGGTCATCGAGTCCAACCCCCACCACCAGAGCAGGGCCATAGAATCTAGTGCAGGTCACACAGGAATGGATCCAGAGGAGTCTTGAAAGTCTCCAGAGAAGGAGACTCCACAACCTCTCTGGGCAGTCTGTTCCAGTGCTCCATGATCTTTACAGTAAAGGAGTTCCTCCTCATTTTGAGATGGAGCTTCCTGTGCTGTAGTTCATATCCATAACTCAAACTATTCTGTCCCAAATTATCAATCTCTAAGCTGTGCAGGAAGCATGGATAAAAATTAAATTAAAAAAAGAGAGCAGCTTGGGCTCTACAAGGAGACTTGTGACTGAAAGCCTCAGTTGTCCCTTCAAAGATGCTAGAATACAACCCACAACCCTTCCACATGTGTACAAACTATCAACTGCAGAAAGGCTTGAAACAGAAATTTGTAGTGATAAGACATTTATTATATCACAATGCATTTCATTTTGACCTCATTGAGAAGCGTTGCTAATAAGGAAGTAAATTAAGGAATTGTCCTTCTTCACATATTTACCTTTATTTCTTGCAGAGGCACAGCAGAACTCCAACAAGTGGTTCATTTACTACAGCAATTACATTTTTCTAGCTCAGAAGCCAAACTTGATTTTTGAGATACTATGAAGTAAAGGAAACATCTTTAAGTTTAAAACTCAAAATTTTGAGGTTAGTTGCTGAAATAATCACCTTTAAATCACCATATTTCTGAGAAAAAAATACATCAGTAGACACAAGAGTATTTATTCCCCCATATTTCAGTGTGTTTGAAAGCAAAGCTAGCTATTAACAAATGCCTGTCACAGAATCAGGGAGTGGTAGGGGTTAGAAAGAACCTCTGAAGATCATCTAGCCCAACTCTCCTAGAGCATTCTTCCTACCCTTTTTCTGAATCAAAATTTATTGAGTCAGGCTGCAAAGTTAGGCAAGGATTATGGAATTTTCTTTCTAGAATGACATAATTTAATATATTGGTAAGACAACTTCTCTTGAAATTATGAATTTACTTCAGTGTTTCCACTACCTACACTTCAGAGAAAGACTAACTTTTGCTGAGCAATAGCATTGAAATGGCCAAACCCTTTCCACAAATTCAGTAGGATTTTGAAAAGTTCTTATGCCAATAATTTTTATTCACTCTTGAATTTCAGTAATAATTTCATTTCTTATGTCAACATTTCAAAATAAGGTAGCTTCAAATCCAAGTTTTGATTTCTATGTACAGAAAAACAAACAAAAGAAAGTATGCCCTTAAAGATGCTGACTTAGTCTGGTGGAAGGTATCCCTGCCCATAGCAGTGGGGATGGAACTAGATCATAGAGTCATAGAATCACCAGAGTTGGAAGTAGCCTCTAAAGGTCATCTAATTTAACACCCCTGCCTCCCTCCCCCCATTCACCTTCCCAGAGCAGCTCCTGCTCCCCCACAATCCCCGCCTTCATCTTCCCAAAGCAAGATCTGCTCCACTCCACCTCCCTACCCCCATCCCTCACTTCATCATCCCCTCTACACCATCCTCCACCCTGCTCCACCACCACCATTTTTGCACCCACCCCAAGCCAGGGGCAAGACCCTCAACCAGCCAAGACACCACACAAAGGAGCTGAGCCCCAGAAAGGAGGCCCAGCCAGCATTCATGGATGATTTTGAAGTAGCCATCAGCCCTATTCCTACCTAGCCGGGGGGCCACCAGGCCCCCCGGCCTTTGTCCCCCCCAAGGTCATGGTGTGCACCAGGAGGACTCACCAGTGACAACCAGAGGAGGATCCTCAGCGCAAATGGGCTCAGCTTGGGGCTTCTGCTTTTCCTGGGGGGAATTAAAAAGGGAAGTGGGCAGGGAGGGCAAAGTGGGCACACCTGGAGTGGGAGGAGACTCCAACAGAGCCCAGGTGCTCTGGGATTTGAGGAGAAAAAGGGGGAAATGGAGCAGGTGGGGTGGAAAAGGGGCAGGCTGTGAAACTAGTGTTATTGAGAAAGAATGGATATTAAAATAATATTCAAATATGAATTATTGACTTTTAGTGATTGCTAGGTGCTTAATGTGGCTAGTTTCAGGATGTTCCACTACTCTTGGATATTAGATAATTTACTGACAAACCCAAACACAATTTTGATAGGCCAATTTAAGCTCAGTAAACAAAAATCCCACACACCTTTTGCTAAGGTAATTGTATAGCATTATCATCTCAGTCAACTCTTTATCTCAACCTGGAGGGTTTTTTTGGGGGTTGTTTTCATGCCCATCTGTGTGGGAGGGGGCTTGCTTCTGAGAGCAGGCTGTGTGAAGCCAGGACACTGCTATGCTGAAGATGATCCAATGGGTTTAGCTAGCAGAGTTGAACTCTCCTGCAGTTAGACAGGAACAGTACCTGCCACAACGAACCCTGTGGTCTCTCGTCTGTGAGTATGGAGACAATATGAGTATGAGATGGAAACCCTTCGTTCTGCAGGCACAAGTGCATGAGTTACAAAGAAAAGAGAGAGTTCTTCCAGAAGGAGAGCTGCACTAGTTTACCATGAGTGGTTCTCTGATCCTAATACATGGGCATCAAATTTGAGCAGAGGAAAATCTCAAGAACTGACTGTATTGGAGGCTGAAGTAAGCATAACTGGGAATAAGTGGGAAAAGCACTCCTATAGAGTCAAAGCTTCATTAAGGCTGAAAAAGACCTTTTATACAGTTGAGTCCAACCATAATCCAGCTACCACAGCCACTAAACTGTGTCCTGAAGCGTCGTATCTACATGCCCTTCAAACACCTCTAGGGTTGGTGACTCCATCATCTCCCTGGGCAGCTCCAACACCTCACCACCATTTTCATAGAGGTTTTCCTAATGCCGCTCTGCAATTCGATATGCTCCATCCATCCCTTCACCTACAACTGTACAAAATGCCTCTTTATGTATACATCTGACTTCCTGTAACCTGTGTTCTCTCAGTCAGAATAAATCGGATTGGATATACTGTAAGCAGATCAGCTATACCAGTTCAGCCCCACACATCCTTGCATTTCCCATTTCTCAGCTTATTTATCAGGAAATAAGGGTCCTGTACTTCAGCTGAACAAATCACCATCCATTTTTTCAGGACACTTCACCCTGCTTGTTTTACACACTTCTCCAAAATGCATGCAGTGCCATGCCACTCATCTTTGGAAGCTACTTATTTTTACAGTTTTGTATGTATTGACTTACAGTATTCTGACACATGGAAATATCTACTGAAACTCATTCCTTCATCTTGTATTTATCTAAAGCTTTTGTGGTCTGTTCTTCTCATTGTTCCCTGACAGAGTTGTCACTAACATGCCCATGCTTTGGCATCTTGCTGCTAAAATGTAAAGCTGTAAATCACTTAAAAGTTGGTCTGACATTCCTGATTTAAGGAATACTACCGCTTGCCTTAAATGGTTATAAGAAAACAAGTTTCACCTTAAAGAAACTGAAAGCATACAGCACTGTACAGATACAATTAAAGAAAAGTACCAACACAAAACAGGTATTTTGGATGCAATTTGGCCAAAAAAAAGAAAAAAAAAGTATTTGGTCAAAATATACTCAGGTAAAAGCTCTGTTACGTTTTTTGAATGAAGGTTTATGCATAACTGCAGATGTAAGTTTGTTTTGATCAGACAGGTTTGAAGCAAGTGTGGGAATGAGGCTGAGTGGATACTCAGACAGTGTCTCTCAGATGCACTGCTGAGTTTACAAGGTCAAACAGTTCTTACATAGTCAGCCCTGCAAAGCCTGCCAGAAAGCTGTCAAATTAGGGATTTTTCTGTTGTTTTGGGTTTTGGGGGTGGTTTTTGTTGTTGTGATTTTTTTTTTTAACCCATCTTCATTAATTAAACTCTCACAGGAGAGAAGGTTCCCATGTTCCAGTAGCAGTAATTGTACCCTGCTCTTTGTTAAGCAATTTAAACTATGCTGAAAACTATGAAGTGGCTTAAGAGTTTTTGACTGGCTTCCTGATTGCAAACATCATCAATTTTGGTCCCGAGTGCACTCACAGGACAAAGATAATTTATTTCAAGTTCTTGTCTTATGGGTCTTGCCTACATTAGGGAATATTTTTTTTACACAAAAATCCCCAGTTACTCCAAGTAAAACTGAGAAGATACACACTTAATGTTCTGCTAAAAAAAAAAAAAAAAGTGTGAGAGGCCTTGAAGTTTTGTGTGATAATATATTCAAAATCAACATTGGAAGATGTGATCTTATCAGAGGGCATGAAAAAGATCTAATTAGAGATGGGTCTTTTACCAGCAGCTAACAACTTGTGATGCTAACAACTCTAAACCACAGAATTTATTTTGACTTCTAATATATGCATAATTGAATTCACATACAGCATGGATGCAAATTTGCTGACACAGGAGACACCATTCTTGTTGTCATATGCAAAGGAATAGTTGCTCTTTAAATATAATTAAAATTCCCAGGGAGAATAGTTTCAATATTTAATAATTTTTGGGCATCGCTAAAGTGGTGCTGATTATTCTTCAGATTCTTCACCTTTCCAGCTTTGGGAGATGTTTTTGTTGTGAGTGTTAGGTGTTTCCCACAAATATCTCATGGCACCTGAGACTTATCAGGGTGGTGGGCTTGTTTCTAATTGACCAGAGTGGATGGGATGTGCACAGTATCTGGCAGCTATATTGTCCCTCTTGCTTCTACCTCCCCTTACTGAATTTGCAGAAAATTCTGTTTTTCAAAGTACATTTTAAAAGATCAAGAAAAACTCTTTAAATATTTTTTAACCATCTCTTTCTGCACATGCTGAGTATTCTGTAGATAAACCCACATTAAATCATAGAATGGTCCAGGCTGGAAGGGACCCCCAAAGGTCATCTAATCCGACTTCCCCACAGTCTGCAGGAACATCCCCAACTAGATCAGGTTGCCCAGGGCCTCATTGAGCCTCACCTTGAATATCTCCAGGGAAGGATCCTCAACCACCTCCCTGGGCAACCTGTTCCAGCGTTCCATCACCCTCATAGTGAAGAACTTCTTCCTGATACCCAATCTAAATCTGCCCTTCTCCAGTTTGAAGCCATTGCCCCTTGTCTTGCAGACCTTTGTAAACAGTCTCTCCCCATCCTTCCTGTAGGCCCCCTTCAGCTACTGGAAGGCTGCTATTAGGTCTCCCCAGAGCCTCCTCTTCTCCAGGCTGAACACCCCCAGCTCCCTCAGCCTGTCCTCATAGCAGAGGTGCTCCAACCCCCTGATCATTTTCGTGGCCCTCCTCTAGACCCTCTCCATCAGCTCCATGTCCTTCCCATATTGAGAATCCTTCTTATAAGAGAGTAATGTGTGGGAGGGCTGGAAGAGGGCCAAATCACTGAAGGAGCAAGCTGAAAGGAAGAAATAAGATGATGTATCATGACTGCAGGTAGAGAGAGAGCTGGTTCTTGGCCTGTGCTGACAGAAAGTATCTCAACAGGACATAGAGAAATTGCTGGAGGTGACAGACTACAGTAGGATAAACTGGCAAAATTAGGGAGAGCTCAGGCAAGGGTGGTTGGATTTCACTGGGGCTAAGGAGAAGGTGTGTGAGCAAAAGCCAAACATGACAGCTGAGGGCTGTGCAGTGGGCTTCTGAGAGCATTGTACCTCACAAGGGCAACAAGGCCCGGAGATCCACTTCAGTAATGTCCTCCAAGGCTGAGGGTATCACAGATAGCAAAGCTGATGTGGGATTCAGCAGAGCTGGGAGTAATGAGGTCGTTTATCTGGGTGGAGATAAGGGGAAGAAAGGAATGTAAATGAGCAGCTAAAAAGATAATAAAGGAAAAGGAAAGGATAGGAAAAAGGCAGATAAGGTGATCTGGGCAGTATGGAGGTACTTTCAGAGCAGCTCAGCAATAGTTCACAGGCTTATAGGACCATTCAGGATGGAAGGGAGCTTAGGCGACCTCAGCCCAACATCCCTCACACAACTCTGACCTGTTGGGTTTGAAAACCTCCAAGGATTAACGAAGTCAGGGTCTGTGGGACTTTACTTGCCCAAGCAGCCTGTGATGCCGGGGACTTTGCTTATCAAAGCTGCATGTTGCAGCAATAAAACCCTCCCAACACTGTTCTGTATGTGCAGAGTGGCTACCTGAAAGCTTGTCATCCCTTCTGCCCCATCTTGCCCCCTCTCTCAGGTCATCTGATGGACACAGACACAGGGCAGGGTTTAGCCAGCTGTGAGTGACTGCACAAGTCAGTGTCAACCAAAAATTTGTTCATAGCTAAATCTAGCACTTCAAATCAACTAAGGATAATGCACAAGAAAGTGGCTTGAATCAGGATACAATTCATTTATGCAAACCAGGCTGCCCAGTCAGTGTTTCTGCATTTAGTAACTTGTTACTAATTTTTAATTCATTCAACATTTTGGTCCCTAATAATTTAATCACTCAGTTCTCTGCACTAACCAAATTAACCAGGGCTAGAGATACCCAATTCCCTAACGTTTCATGTTTAATTGCACTGGGACTGCAATGCCAGCACCTCTTCCTCAGGCACCAGATGTTATGCTTTAACCACATCATTCATGTAGCCATAAGGCAGTAAAAGATCACAAGAGGTCAGCTAGTCTAGGCCCTGCTTTAAGGCCAGGGAAAAGTGCACCTAAAAATAAACTGTCTAACCTAAAGACCTTTGGCTGTGGCAGCTCCACAAATACCAACGAAGTGTCTTCTATTGCTTCCTATTCTTGGTGGTAAGTTACTGCAGCATGGCTGGACCTGCAATCCCCAAATATCCTCTAATCCTTTTCCTGTGCACCAGCAGTACTCAGTGACTCCTGCCCAACTGCGTCATCTTTCTTTTACCACTATGATAAAAGTAATCGCTATCTCCAGTTTATCAAAGTTTTTGAACTCTTTGTTCCCCTGTGTTCACACCTTCTTGTAGGCACAAGAAAATCTGCAGAAGAGACACCTTCAGCAAGGCGTAAATTACCTGTTCTTTAATCTGGCATAAATCTCTAGTGAAGGTGTGGGTTGGTACTCTCCATATCAGTCTCCCACAGGCACTGCGTCCACACAGACTCAGCTCTTACACTGCTGTCCTTCAGGGCATACATTAATGGCTTTTCCTTTGTAGCTGGGCTAGCTGTTTTTACAAGTAGTGGCAAACCTAGTATCTTCAAAACTCTTCTCACTGCCAAATTTATTTGACAATAGGCAATAATTTCAAAACTATTCAGGGGAAATACTACACACTTGATTCCGAAAGTGACACTTCTTTAGGAAGTACTAAGAGCAAAACACAGGTTAATGTATTTTGCCCTCATGGTAAGTATATAATTTCTTCATTGGCTGAGCAAAAAATAGATGAATCCACATATGAATCTAACTTTTTTCAGCCCTGGGGCACTTATTCCTGCTATAATTTTAAAATCCTGGCATAAGACAACAACTCTTAAGATAGTGACAGTTTCAGGCCTGGAGAAGATGAGGTATTTTCTGAACACTAAGAAATCAATGAATGAGTCACCTGTTCCATACATTATGATACTCATCTTGCTTTAAGAGGTAATGTGTTTTGTTTTGTTTTGTTTTAATCTAGAATAACCTGTTATGAATGTGCATTTAGTGCACAGTTTTGTTTCTAATTTGAAAAAAGTTGGCTTTGTTTGGTGGTTTGGAGTTTTTTGCAGGGTTTATGCTAATGAGTTCTGTTATTTACATTCTGACACCACAGTATTTTAGATGAAACAAACTTCTGATTATTTTTCCTTCCCCTCTCAAAGTGACTGTTTGAAAGGAAGGAAGAAGTAATTTCTCTCACTATGCCAGTACTGTAGTTGGCATATTTCATCACTAGAGGGAAATCCATTACAGTGTTCTTCTCAGTAATGCTGGTAGGCACACACTATTCTCTGGAGCTGCAAGATGTGCAACAGGCTTCACGTTTGGATACAAATATTATAGCTTTCCCTACAACTTTGGATGCTGTTTTTTCCCTTTCTCAGAAGGGTGCCCAGGGTTATTGTCCCTAGTCTTACCACAGCACACCAGAAAATAAGAAGGAAGAGGCTGGAGCACAAGTATTCTCAGGAAAAACTCAAACTGGGCCAGACACAGCAGTCTAATCATCCTGCAGCAGTGCCTCCAAGCCTCCAGAACAAAAAGCTGTCACCGTTATGAGAGCACAAGAAAGGGGAAAGTGAAGCCTATGTGCACCATCAGCCCTCAGACCACAGATATTTGGAAGAAATAGCAGGATTTTGAGACAGCTGTAAAAACCGCTTCCAGATGCTCTTTCCCTAGCTAGTTTCCATCTTACACCAGAGCTCATGCTTGCTGTTGACCACCAAACAAGATACTGAAAGCATCTTGTTCTGTCCAGTTTTAAAAGGACCAAAAATACAGTTTGGAAATTAATGGCCACAAATGAAAAGCATGACAGAAAGCTGGGGTGCTGTGAAGGCAAATTGATTGCACTCTGCCTCATGGACTTGACGTCACATTATGTATTCCTGTGCTCACACTCTGTCTGGGAGCACACTGAAAGCTTGTGAGACATGAACATGATGGATGTGTACATCCTTGCCTCATCATCTCTAGGTTTACTGGCAGCCAGCACTGCTGCCTGAGTGGCCACTCAGTCACCCTGCCAACCCACCCTCACCTACCCTCACCAATTGCTCCAGATGATCTGTATCATTAAGAGATGGAAAGAAATGAAAGAGAAATGCTAATGAGGGAGCAAACCTGATTTTCAGTGCTAGTTCCTAGGGATTTTGTAGTATATTTTATCTTTGACCTCATTTGGTAGGAGTCAAAGCAAGTCAATGAGAGAAAAGGGTTGCATAAGCTACTGCCATTTTGCATGACAGCTTGTCCATTTCTGGTTTAAATGTTTCATTTCAAGATTATAAATTGAACTTGCCTCCAGAAACATCATTTCATGCTGTTTTCACAGTGACCTGCTGTGGGGAAGCACTACAGAAGTCAGTATTGCATATGTAGCTGTCATTAATTATGCTCCTTTTAATCATTAATTGTGCTCCTTTTCATTAGTCATTAATTATGCTCCTTTTAATCAAACCCTCAGTTTTAATGAAACAGTTGCCATGATTCAATTCTTAGTACTTCTGTTTTCCCTTTTAAACAGTGTTATGTTCCTTAGCATTCAAATATTGCATTGAAGTCTGTGGAGATTTTTCATCCCTGAACTTCATGCTATGATTGAAAGATTTCTGAGTGATTTCTTGATAGACAGATCCTCACTTTGCCATCCATGCTGTTTTTATTTACTCTCCACTGCAGTGGTATACAGTAGTATCTGCTTTGCTGCGCTGGAGCCCTATGCACAGATGCTGAAAGATGGAGTAAATCTTTGAACTGACACAAGGTTACATCAACTGATTGCAACATCCTAAGCTCTGATCAGCCTTCTCTGTAATTTCATAATGGTATTTTTACTTTAATCTACTGCAAAGTGATTTTCATCTTCTTACACAACCTTCTTTGAATGCAACTGAGCATTCGATTACAAGACTTTCAGGCTTCAGTGATGAATGCCTGAACCTAAGAATCATCAAACCTCAGAGATCAGACTGAAGAAGTACTTGGCATCACTATAATTTTGAACACCTATCAAGATCCATTTAACTTTCATATTCTCTTCCAAAAATGGAAGCATCTCCATATTTGCATATTGAAAACCCAGGACACTAAGTAATACATCATGTGTCCTTGGAGGCTTTTTCTCCTAACAGCATTTTTTTCTCCTGTGAACATCTCTTTTAGCACATATATTAAAAAGGATGTTTAAAAAGGACTTGTGCATGGGATTTAAGTGCTATTCCTAGGTAATAGGAACTAGAAGAGAAAAGAAGGTGAAAGAGAGCAGGAATAGAGAGAAGAAAAGAAAAATAATCTAGGGAAATTGCAAGCAGGTTATCTCCAAAGGCTAGTCAAGACAGACTGGTGGAGGCACCAACAGCCTGCCTCCACCCTGTCTTAAGCCACCACCTCTGTCTTGTTGCTGCAGGTCAGTTTTTAGCATGCAGACAGGCAGGATTTCTAGATTTGCCTGGTTTGGAGATAGGAATGACAAAACACCCAGGAATCAAGTCTCTTTCTAGATGACTTCTCCTTTTCTTTTTTTTTCTCCAAGAAACAAATACCTCAGGAAGAAGAAATTTATCTTGCAGAAATCCATAAATAGTAGCTCCTTACTCATATGGGCTAGTTGTCCTATAACTGCTTTTCCATATTTACAGGCTTTAGAAAAGCAAGGTAAATAGCAGTAATTTTCTTTACCTACTGATTTAGCCAGAATGCCTTATGACAAATTTCATACTGATGTTTTCAGTGAAAATTATATCATTAGGCCAGAGCCAAAGAGTAACCTCTTTTGGTACTTGTTTACATACACATTTACAGAGAAACTCATAGGAAAAAGCCAGTCGGAAAGATCCTCCTGATCTCTTCTAGTCCAATCCCTGCTCAAAGCAGAGCCAACCTTGAAGCTAGATTCAACATTAAAATTAGATCGGATTGCTAAGGGTCATGTTCTGATTATCTCCAAGGATGGAGATACATGCCCTTTCTGTAATAAACAAGTGGCTTAGGCCAGAGCGCAGGCAGCTCAAGGACTTAACCTTTTGGGGTTTATCTGCAAAACAGATTCAGAAGACTAATGGAAGGGATCATGTGAAAGCAAAGAAATGTCATCCCATTTACTAGACTCATATCTGTTCTTGGATTATAATCTACTGTTCTGCAATTAATTTTGCCTTTCTAATGTTTCGCTCTAACATCACAAAAGTTATGGATATTTTCCCTTAGGGGAAAAAATAGTTACATTATATAGAGGTATTCAATTTAGGGGCTAAAATTGTATGAAAATTATTTCATTAGGTTCTCTCACTCACAAAGACTAAGAAATTTCCTTTACTGATTAATAGACTTCTGGAAATCAAGCAGTCCAAAGTTTTATTGTCAGGACTGAACTCTTTCATAGTGTATCAATGATAAGCCTTTTCAAAGAGCTGTAGAAGTAATGAGTTAGGCTTTTTTAATAAATTACTTGGGGGCGGGAGGGGAGGAATCCTTTTCATCAGCTCAGAGTTGTCATTAAGTGAAATAATAAAATAGTTGAGCCCCTTGATACAAGAAGGACATTGAGTTCCTAGAGTATATCCAGAGAAGGGCAATGAAGCTGGTGAAGGGCTTGGAGAACAAGTCTTCTGAGATGCAGCTGTGGAAATTGGGATTGTTTAGTCTAGAGAACAGGAGGCTGAGGGGACACCTCATTTTTCTACAACTACCTGAAAGAAGGTTGTAATGATGTGATGGTCAGTCTCTTCTCCCTAGTAGTGATGGGATGAGAGGAAATGGCCTCAGATTGTGCCAGTGGAGGTTTAGATTGGGTATCAGGAAAAATTTATTTACTGAAAGAGTGGTCAGGCATTGGAACAGGCTGCCCAGGGAGGTGGTGGAGTCAGTGTGCCTGGAAGCATTCAAAAAACACAGTCATGGCACTCTGGACCATGATTTAATGGCCACAGTGGTGTTAGGGTGATGGTTGGACTCTCTCTTAGAGGTCTTTTCCAACCAAAATGATTTTGTGATTCTATAGAAATATAGGCTCATTTCAAAATAAGTTCCCAAGTGTTATGCCGTTTGACATGTTCCATATTTATTTTAAAAGTCTATGCAACATTGTTGCTGTTTTGCCTTATAAAATACAATTACATACAAACACAAATTGTTCTGGAAAAAGCTAGCATGGACAATGTGTTAAAAACATAAAATACTGAATGCAGGCTGCAGCCTCATAAAGACAGCTCTAACAGGACACAGGAGTTGTGCTGACTTTGCACAGTCTTGGGACAGAAGTTTGTCAGTCTTGCTTTGCATGAATTTGCCTACACCTACTTTAAGCTTGCTTTTTATTTGGTTGGGTTTGTTGCTGTAACAGACATTTTTCTAATGACCAGGTAGCTACACCTAACTTGCTTTGCTCATCTCTGTACAGTATCACCAGAGCTTCTACGTAGATAGCAGTAATGCACAGCTATGAAGCATGAAGTATGTATGACTTTAGTAGGATGATGTAGTACCAGCTTGGTATGAAAGAGAGGAGGCCCTGAAGGTGGGCCCCAGCAGGTGGTATAGAAAAGTACAGGTACAGAATGATGGAGAAGGAGCATGGGCTAATGCTTGAGAGCTGCAGGGCTATGACCCACACACCAGTGGTCAGCTAGAGAAGTACAGACCTGGGAGATGAACAAAATCTGTCTGAAGAGTAACAAAAAGAATCAAGAACATGTTTGTAACTTAGGTAAAATGCACCATATGTAGTACATCTAGAGGTAACATAGAGTTGAAGACCAGTGAAGAAAGAATAAAACATAAAAGGTGTTGGGCAACTTGAATATGACTGTAGGTGGATCCTAGAGGAGGAGGAGGAAGAAACAACCACTACCATACCCCAGCAAAGTACTTAGGATGGTGTTGTTACTCCCTCCAGGCTCAAGACATTGACCTAGAGAAGCAGTAGAAGGGTGAAGAGGATAGCAGGGGAACGGAGTAGAGCCTGGACAGTGCATGCACAACAATTTTGACTGTATTATTATCACTGAGCCTTCCTATAAATAATAATATTCCTGATTTCCCCCTCCTTCTTCTTGTTTTGAAAAACAATCAAACAAAAAAAAATCAATGTGCAGAAAACCAGTCTTTTTATTTGACTGCTAAGACTACAGTCTACACTGAATTCTCTGTATCTCCTGCCCTCCCCTGTTAAGATTTTGAATGTCACAAGACTTGTACAAGCACAGATGTATTTAGGTGAAGGGCAGCAGCAAGGGTTGCTAGACTCTGGCTAAGGCTGGGTCAGACTTTGATGTAAGGTTAGCTTCATAGCTCAGGTTTGAAAGGCTGTTGCAGAAAGCATAGAGGTTGGCCTCCAAAAGCCCTGTCAGGCATCACTGAGCTGAACCAATGTCATTCACTGTGATCTCTTCACACCTGCAGCTCCATTTTTGCAGGCATCCCTAACAAAAGTCCTTGTATAGTGACCCTGAGCAGAGGCAGAGCTCAGTGACCCATGTAGGCATCAGCTCACAGCTGAAGTGACAGCTTAACCTGTCACCACCCTTTTTAGCCTACCAGCTGCCTTGGTGTATCCCGAATCTCAGATGCAGCCAGGTTATGTGCAAGGACGGTGGCTCAGGCTTGCATACACCTATGAGTTGGAGTAGGCTGGAGGTGAATCTGTCTGGTTCCACCAGCACTCTTACAGCTTCCCACCTCCTCTGCTGCTGCTGTCCCAGGCCGAAGGCTTGCGGCTTGGCAAAGGGTCACACTGTGCCAACAGCTGGAAAAAGGAGACAGGCTGCCCATGTAGAGTCCAAATCAGTTCACTGACAGTCTCACCCTTTCTTCAGGCTTTCTGCTCTCTGATGTCTCTAGACTTGGCTTAGGTCTTGGGGAATGCATTACTCTGAATGTTTTTCCTTCCAATTTGCATACTGGACCATGACAATAGTTCTTAGGCAACAGAAATGGTTAATTAAGGGGCAAATCTCAGAGTGGAGCTGCCATGCAACGAGGTCAGTTTAACTCTTTTGCCTTGGACTTTGTTCCAGAATGGTTGCTTCCACACAGTCCAGAAGGACAAAGTCAAAGCTTAAGTAAACAAAAGACTATTGGTCTGCTTGGGCAACTGGGAAGAGGAAAGATAAATTAAACTGCCTGGATAATCATAAAGATTGATTGTTGTAACTAATGTAGGGCAAAGATAGAGAAAGGATAAAAGGTTTATCCAAGTTTTGCAATGAGAAAATATAGAAAAACCATCAAGAACAAAACTTTTCCCAATTACATTCATATGGAAATTATACTATACACAAACACTGAGTTATAAAAATTACTGAATGGAACAAAAAACTTTTTTGTTTTTTTTTTTTCTGTCTTTTTAAAAGGAATCAAAACCAAGTGTAAAGACTTTGCTTAATCTAAAAAACATAAATCACTTTGTATTCTTTTCTGTTTATACAGTACATATTTACTAAGATCAAGAAATATTTTGACCTACAATTACATTTAAAAAATATAGATCTCAGGGGTTTTCTTCCATCTTCTTTCAACTTTTGGTGTTTTAGCAAATGTTTGTTTACAGAATACTTTCATTCAGGATGTCAGCTTCACTATGTCTCTCCACTTAAACCCACACCTGACAATCTGTCTCCACAGGAGAGGAGCTCCAGCCCTCTGATCATCCTCATGGCCCTTCTCTGGACACGTTCCAGCACATCTAGATCCTTCTTGTAACAGGGGCTTCAGAACTGGATGCAGCACTGCAGGTGAGGTCTCACCAGAGTGGAGTAGAGGGGGAGAATCACCTCCCTCAACCTGTATCCTATTCCCTTAGTGCAATTTTATGATGCCTTGCTTCTAAGGGAACTGAATTTCTTTTCATTAACATGCACTTGTGTGACACAGCTGATCCTGGCACACCTTCAAAAGAAAGTCCTTTTGCAGCCCCTCAGAGAGCTTAGCAGTCTTCAGAGGTGCCTGTGAAAGGAGTCTTGCAAATAAAGCCGTACTAACAGGAAAGAAAGAATTATGAAAATACAATAGGCAGCCCTAAACCATCACTTCTATGACCCAGTCCTCTAGAGCCAGACATTTGTTTAAAAACCCTCTGCTGTAGTTAATTAAACCCTTGGCCACAGTGGAGTTAGCCAAGTGCCTTCAGCCAGCAAAGCCAGCACTGGCCAGCATTGAGAGAACACACACAAATACGAAGTACTCTGTGGTGGGTGGGTGGGAAGCATTTTTGTCCTCTGAAACTTGAGTATTTGGGGGGAAAAAATAAATCTACTGGGAATAAGGGAATCATCCAAAAACTCCCCTGATACAGATCAAGTGCCTCTGTGACTTAGTCCCATTATTTCAGCAAGGTCAGTGGGAGTTACCCTGAATTTATGGTCAAGCAGCATTTGGCCCAATGTTTTTTTTTTTTAAGGCACTGACTTTTCTTCTGCCTTTGCCTAATTTTCAGTTAAAGGTAAAGTAAAACTGGAGGAGTGGGGCCGAGTGGGGTATTTATACTGATTCCCCAGGTGCCCCTGCATGTAGCATGCTCTGCATCGCCCATGCTGGCGAGTAAAAGGTTTTGAATGAAGAAAACAGAGCAATGGTGATTACAGGAGTAAGGTAACCCTACATGGTACAAATTTCTGTACCTTTACCTTAACAAGAAAAAAGACCATAAAGAGATCACTTCAACCTCTTAGAAAACCTTTTGTTCCTCACTGGTCATGTTGTCTGGCAACAGAGAAGCTCTGTGCTTGGGCTGAAACTTGTGTCTCAGCTGTATTTTGGCACAGCTACAAAATCCAGGCATAGTATTTGCCACACAGAAGTCAACTGTAGTGTTTTCCTTTTTCAGTTAACATATATGCACATATATGCAGCGAGATAAACAATTAGAAGGTATCTACGTCTTTTCAGCAGTACAGAACAATAATTCCAATAGTTTTTGGCATTAAGCACCATTGAGATTTACCTTAGCTCAGTAAATGTTTGCTTTTTTCAAGTGTTTCTAATAAATAGCGTCTCCTTCATCGCTGTGCCTCTGAGAAGCTCAGCTACCTCAGGCACTAGGTTGCAAGAGTCTCAGAGCACAGATGGAACAAGGGGGTGAAGGTAGCCTTGTTTTACCAGTACAAGGCTTCTTGTGAATGCAGATTCACAGGTACAAAGCATCTTTAAAAAAAGGCAGTGGTGCCCCTTTTAGATGGATCCACCTTGTCAGTCCAACATAGTGTTGTCAAAACGCTCTGGAGTAAGGGCATCTGAGGAAGCTTCAACAGCCACAGCATGGTGGTTTAGCAGAGTACAAGAGCTGCAATGTGCAAGGAGTGGGACAGGAAGGCTGTCACTACCCAAAGGTAACTCCAGAATCCTTTGGTTTTGAAAATCAGCCCTAGTGAAGTGTTGCAGGACACTGAGAGGGTGACAGAAGAAAGCAATTCTTACTTGTTAAGGCAAGTTTTTCAGAGTTTTCAAATCCTTGTGCTCTGTCTTTGATGCCTGCTGCTTGCAGCAAACCTTATTTTTATTTTACCAAAAAAAAATTGTTAAACTTGCACTTTTATCTGCCTTACTATTTTCTGTTGCCAAAAATTTACAATCCCATACATTATTTGTTTCACTATGCTACTTCTAATCTCTGAACTGCCTGGTGATGTGGTAATTTCCAATATCATTAGAAACTGGAGGAACTTTTTGATGAAAACTCCAGTATTTGGAGTACAACAAACGTGTTGAGTTTTCTGCCTGTTTGTTTGGGTTTGGGTTTGTGTGTGTGTTTTGGAGTGCAAATCAAATCAAGTTCTGCCCTTGTGAAGTCATTGAATGTACATTATGAAATGTTTATTACTATAGCAGAGATATGAAATCACAGAATCGTAGAATGGTCTGGGTTGGGAGGGACCTCCAATGGTCATCTAGTCCAACCCCTTCTGCAGTAAACAGGGGCATCCTCAACTAAATCAGGCTGCCCAGAGCCCTGTTGAGCTTCACCTTGAATATCTCCAGGGATGGGGCCTCAACTACCTCCCTGGGCAACCTGCCTGCTCTGGCTTGGGCACATTAAATTATAATAATAAGACTTTTGCTATTTCATGAAATGGAGACATCAGGAGGAAAATGATAAGCAGAATATACCCTGTATCTTTTACTAATGTCTTAGCCACTTAAACAAAACCAGTAAAACTTTTTGATACCACTTTCTCTTTATGTTGCCTAGAATGCAATATAATGTACTGATAACATTGTTATACATGTAGGTGACAAAATTTGTATTATGCTGAGCAGCTGCTTGAATGGATCTATGGTCTACGCAAAGATGATTTATGCAGAAAGATGCAAAAAAACCCCACATGCCTAAGCAAGTTTCTAGACGAGGGCTATCCTTATTTTGTCAGCACTTTTTTGCATAGGCTGGGTTGATCTGTCCGAAACAGACACTGTTGTCTCAGTTTAAAGTTTTAATAATGTTTATCTGCAGTTTTAAAATAAAAAAAAGAAGAAAGAAAGACTTTTAGGATATAGCAACCTAATTTCTGTGGAAATCCTGTTTTCTTCATGACATTCCTTGTCACTGATCTCCAAAGGCAGTATCACTGCCAGGGTGCAATCAATGAATCCTAGAACTCGTAACAACTATATGACATTTTAAAACCCTAGAATTCCTTTTATAGTCTGTGAATAAAACAAGTATTAATGTATCTTTGTTTTAATAGCATTGTGTGTGTGGATTCAAAATGAGAAGGGAGTTTTTACCCCTGTGGTGGGTTGGAAATTCCGCCCCCAACCCCAGCCAGAATGACTGCAGTGCAGTGTGCCAGAAGCAGCAGTGTGCCGATCAACAGCCACTAACAGCCCACAGCACGGAGCAGAGCCACAGCTCAACGTAAGGTTCACACCTGGTGTCTCATTTTGTGCTCAGGTTTAAGACAAAGCCTGCAATCTTAATTCATTCCATACTTCAGATTGTTCGTTGTTCTGGTGGTTTACATAGTGCACAAAAAAAATCCAATGCTGACATGCAAATTTTTAAGGGCATTTAGGATGACCTGTTTGCCTGCAGGCTCTGTTACTGACACCTTTTTCAGCAGTGTCATTAGAAGTACCTGGCATTCCAAACAAGATCAGTCTATTTGTACAAAGCATTTTATACACAAGAGTGAAGTCCCTGCACTGATGGGTTTAAAACACAGGAATTTTTGAAGTACAAAAATAATGTAGTTTGCTGATTTGTCATTAACTTTAACCCTGTATATTTTTAAAAATTAAATTCCAACAAGCAGTTGGAAGTAAGAAGGGCAGCTACTTTTTAAGGGATTCATAATGAGCTCATGCTGACTTCAAAAGCAAACTGAAAGGTTCCATACAGAAGCGTGTGACAAGTCTGGAGCTGTATTCTCATGCTTCTTGCAAACCAGAAGTGAGATCCAGCAGAAACCAGTAAGGTCATGCCTACTGGGAGTGATACAGACACATCCAAGCTCACTCTAAACTAGGCCAGAGTTTTCCCAGGCTGGAAACTTTGTCCAAGAAGTAGGGTAAATATTCAAGCAGTTCATCTGTCCAACTGAAAAAAAAAAACAATGCTGAATTCATAGCAGAGAGAGTAGGATTCCTTGTAGCTTAGCAGTTAGGGCACAGAACTCAGAAAATCCTGGATGACAGCACTTGCTCTGTTTTTCCAGCAACTCTTCCTGCTCTTTCTCACCAGCTGACGCTTATGTGCAGACACCAACTCACTGCATGAAAAAGGACAATTTGTTGTGAGGAGGCTGATCCTGCTGATGTGTGCTATGCTATGTGACCTCAGACACTACTCTCCTCCTGGGAGTCATCTCAGGACTCTCATGGGACCTTAAGGCAGGAAGGTCTTGTGCACACACTAGATGTTGAGCTTTTGAAGCACAGGATCATATATCCTTCAGTAAAGGTACAATCAGTTATCTTGCATGCAAGTAAGACTCAGAGCAGACCATCACCAGTAGCTGCCTGGGAGTAGTTAGTCAGCTTTAAACCTACACACCCTAGCTTGTATTGTAGTAACTTGTTCACCCATATCCTCAGGTCTGAAGATCTCCTTGCCATGACAACAAAGTATATAATAACCTGTGTTCATCAAATAAACAGCATCAGAAATTAGCTCCACAGCATCACCTAAAACTAAACCAAGGTTCTGTCATTCTAATCCTAGAAGCTGTGACTGCTCAAATACCAACTTCCATTTATTATTCATAAACAGCCTGTCCCTCCTCAGACTGATGCATTTGAATGTTACCCAATGCAACACTACGCTGAAAATGGACATACTTGCTTGTTTCCAGCTCCCATCACCCTGTGGGCATCTAAGCAAGCAGGTAAGCTCTTCTTTCACATCCATCATCAACACTTACATACACAACAGACCTATCATGCTCTTAGAGATATCTCTGCAAGCCATGTTAAGACCACATGAGTGACACTAAAAACATCAACTAGCTTCAGAAATCTGTGACACCTGAATGTGGCAGCAGAATGATCTTTACTTCTTTTCAAGAAGGCATTTTATCACGCCTCTTGTGTGGCTTACCTTTTGCTCTTGAACCACTTCCTCCTTGACCTCTGAAGCAGTTTCTACAACACATTCCATTTCTAGAGACATTTTCCCACAGTTGACAGGTAAAAACCTTGTGATTTAAAACCATACAAGGACATGTTCCTTCAGCACCTAAGTAGGGGGAACTCCAGAGAGACTGTGGAGCACTCTTACCCTCCAATAGGATCAGTCAGTCAGCTCTGTCCACATACCAGGGTCTATGGAAAAAGGCAAGATTTCTGTGGTATTGTGCTACTCTGTGCAGTTGCTGGGCTATGGGGGTCCACATGAGTTCTGTGGTGTTCTGTCTGGAGATACAAAAAAAAAAAACTTCTCTGAGGTTTTCCTGTGCATAACTCCTCTGGCCTGACAGTGCTACTTTCCTCTCAATGAACAGAACTGACAGCTCTTGGCAGTACATTGTCTGCCTGAGTACAGTAAATTGCAAGACACAGGTACAGAAATTATACCACACAGGATAAAAGAAAAAAAAAAATCTATTCCTTGTATGTGAGACTCTGCAGTGCACTCGAGCCCATGCTGAGCTTTGTTTCAGAAGCTATCAGTATAGACCAGCAGTCACACTGAATGCCCACAGTGTTAGAAAGAAGACAAAGAAAATGTCAAGGATTGTTTTATGCACTCTTTCATCTAAGAAAATTAAGAACAAGTCTAACTAGTTTTCAGAAAGCACAGAAAATCCACCATTAATCATCTACTGAGATCCAATGTTCCAACATTTCCCATTAAATCATGTGCTTGTCTTCCCACCCACTTACAAGCCAGGTCACTCAAAAATTGAAATATGTCAACACAAAATGAATTCATCATGAGAAGGAACGAAATGCAGTATGAAAGGAAAGTAAATTCAAATATGTGATCCATTAGTTACTAGTTTCAGCTCAGATCTGGTCAGGCTTCAGAGCTAAGCATACAGAAGCATGAGCTTCTTCCCACTCCTTGTTTCTTCTATGCTGTTTCTGAACTATTTCTATAATGAGAAAATGTTTTAACTCTATTAATGGTCTACATGTTCTGTGTGACACTTTGATACAGTTCATTCATTCCCACTGAGTTTTGGTTAATAACCTTCATTGCTAGCCTGGCAGAAAATACAGTAGCAGGTTTGCTCAACATGGTCAAGAATTTACCCTTAGTAGTCAAATATGCAGAATATAAAAATAGTACCTCCCCATTTCTTTCTTTTTTTTTTTTTTGTCTCTGAAGAAAATTTCTGATCAGTGTCCATTTGCCCAGCTTTTAGCCCCTTGCCAGTTTCTCTCCAGCATTCTACAAAATTCTGACTGCAGCACAGCATTCAGAACTGGAGACAGGCCTTGGACCAGTGTGTGGAAGCAAGTGAGCCAGAGAAAGAGACAGCCTACTACCTTTTCCTCATCACAGCAGAGCGACCAAGTGATCAAGCTGTGCTGGCTTTACTCCACAGACACCAAGAGGATGCCAAGGCTGCCCCCATTTAAGGGAGCTCTGCCACTATGCATTCTTGTGAACAGCCAAGGACAGGCACAAACGAAGGCCAAAAGTGCAGTGCTCAGTTAAGGGCTGTATAAACAGTTACAAGCTGACAACGTAAGACAACGATCTCATTTTAAGCGCCCACCAACGAAAACAGCCTCTCCAAACAAAAATCAGGATTCAAGTTTATTGCCAGATAATTAGAGCGAGTACCCTCAGATAAGATCTGGAGACAAAGGATTTTGTTCTGGGGAGAAAGCAGACTGTCCATTCTTCTCTTTTTGCTCTCAGACTATGAAAACATTGGCTACCTTTAATTCACTAGACTAGTTTTTCAATAGCATAGTCATTCATTTCTCAACACACCCACAGACCTTTTCTCTTTTCCTCTCACACTCATAATCAAAAGCTAAAGTCACATAGAAACTTCTCTATGACCCCCTATGGAAAGCAGCTCTAACCTCAGGGTATTAAAAAGGGAAACTATAAGCCTGGTGACTTTTTTTTTAATCAGTTTACAAAAATCAGTTTACATTTAAAAACCTGAAACAGTTATGTCCATCTCTGAGGTACAATTTACTTCAGCACTGGCAGAAAAAGAGTATGAATAGACAAACTACAGGGCATGAGCTGTGTACATCTACATGAATGTTTTAACTTCTAATCAGTTTTGAAGCCTTGCCTACCCAGCTCCACTCTGATCTTGATTCATGTTATGGGAATTCCCTGCACAGGCCAACTCAACTGTTTAGATGGGACTGTGCTTGCATGTAGACCGCATAAACAAATTTCCAGTATATGGGACCCAAGAAGAGCTACACCATACTAGAACTCCAAAACATACACAGCATGGGAAAAAAGGCCTTTTGCAGCAAGTGTTTTGCCTTGCCCACACTGATTGCGTTACCGTGTCTGCTGATGTGAAAATAATTCTCTCAGTCTGAAATTCTTGCAAAAATAAATTAAAAACAAAAAAAAGAGAGTTAAGCTTTCTAAAAGCTGCTAGGTTTGGGGATTTTTTTTCTTCCCCTCACCTAGACATGTGAACTTAAATGTTACTTCAAAAACTAACAGAAAATTCAGTACTTGATTTATGAGTCTAACTCAAGAATTGATATAAATGTTCATATATATATATACATATAAAATAGATCCTGTAAAAACTGACACTAAACCACAAATTTTTAAACTCCACCACACCAAAGAAAAGCAAGGGTGAAACCAGGACAATGTAAGTTAGTGCTGAACACTATCCCAAATGGTACTGTTTACACTGCAGGCTATTAGTTCCAAGGTAAAGCAGTTCACAGGATCACAGGATATTAGGGGTTGGAAGGGACCTCTGAAGATCTCTGAGTCTAAGCCCCCTACCTTAGCAGGACCATAGAATCTAGTGCAGGTCACACAGTGTGTCGGTGTGAGCTGAAATTCCTCCCCCCACCAACAATAACCAGGCTAGCTCAGTCTGGAAGGAAATGAAAAGCTGTATTTACAAGCAGAGTCTACAATCTACGATGAAATGCAATGAATATGTACAAATATACAAAATTCACAACATTTACAAATATATACAATCAACAGAAAAAGCACAACCGATCTCCCTTTGCTTCCCCCCAAGGGGACCCTCCCAAAGGGGCCTCCCTCTCCCAGGAGCTTCCCCCCCAAACCCCCCTGGACAGAGAAGCAGAGTTAGTTAAGCAGAAAGTTGTTAACTTAGCTGCCAAGGTCAGTACGTGTTATCTTCAGCCAGAAGAGAAGAAGAAACAGCAGCCAGACAGCCCAGCAACTGCCCCCACTGCCGAACGCAGAATGTGCAGAGTGCCCACTTTGTTTTGGGTAATAGTTCTTAAACATTTCTATATATCCAATGGAAGTGTTTAGAACAATCAGTATTTTGCTTTCTTACACCCAATAGTGATTTATTTACATTCTTTCACTTTCTCTGTTCTGAACTTTGCAAGGAAAAAAATTAAAAAGACAGTTTCAAACCATCACACACAGGAACACATCCAGACAGGGCCTGAAAGTCTCGAGAGAAGGAGACTCCACCACCTCTCTGGGGAGCCTGTTCCAGTGCTTTGTGACCCTTACAGTAAAGTTCCTCCTCATGTTGAGGTGGAACTTCCTGTGCTGTAGTTTACATTCATTGCCCCTTGTCCTATCACAGGGCACGAGAAGAGGCTGTCCCTTCCTTCCTGACACCCAGCCCTCATATATTTATATACGTTTATTAGATCCCCTCCCAGTCTCCTCTCCAGATTCAACAGCCCCAGGTCTCTCAGCCTTTCCTCACACAGCAGTGCTCCAGTCCCTTAATCATCCTTGTAGAACCTCCATTGGACTCTCTCAAGTAGATTCCTGTCCCTCTTGAAATGGGAAGCCCAGAACTGGATGCAATATTCCCAGTGGGGCCTCACTAGGACAGAGTAGAGGGGGAGGAGAACCTCCCTCCATCTGCTGGACACACTCTTCCTCATGCACCCCAGGATACCAGTGGCCTTCTTGGCCACAAAGGAGCATTGCTGTGGACAACTTTTGTCCCCCAGGACTGCCATGTCCTTCTCCATGGGGCTGCTCTCTACCAGATCACTTCCAAACCTGTACTGGTGTAGTTTATTATTCATTCCCAGGTGCAGGACTCTGAGTTTATCCTTGTTGAACCTTATTGTTGATGGGATCTACTTTAAGTACCCATCTGCAACTGTAAATCAAGGCTCTCACAAAGGTGAGACTTCCACAGCTGAAGCTCACAAAAGGAATCCCACAGTAAGGGATCTTTAAATGACTCACATACTGATATTCCTAAACACATATAAGATGATCTCCTGAAGTCACTGCACTTTCTTCCCTCAAGTATTATTTTTTTAAAGCTTGTGTTTACAGTATACCACCTTTCAATTTGATTTGATACAGGGCCTAAATTTCCTAAAAGGCAGCCCTTAGAATGGTGTTTTAAATTCTGATGACTGTCAGGGAGGCAGAGTCTGCAGGGCCAAACTACTGAGGTCATGATGATGAAAATGCTCATCTATGCAAACTGCTCCGTAATATACTTTCCCACTTTTTACATGCAACTTGCCTGCATAAGGGACACAACTTTCAGCATCCACAAGTACTTCTGAAAGAGTCCCAATATGCAAAAGCCTACAAAAGAGCTTGAATTGAATCCATTTGAACCAACAAGAGTTAACAATCGAAGTTTTATTCATGATCATTTACATTGCGAAAAATGTTCCCCATGAAATGCAAACTTTCAGTTAGTCGTATTTACCAGCAAAAATAGTCACCACCTTATAGTAAAGAACAGTCAGAACCACATTCCATGTATTAGTTTTTCCTCTCACAATGTACATGGCAAAGATGAAGATTTTATAAAAGTCTGAAAGTTCCAGAACAAATTCTAGAGTCACCTGAGTGCTTGGCAAGAACAGTATTTAGTATCAGGAAAAAAAAAAGATAATCTACTTTTCACAAAACTGAGACAGACATAGCTGGGCCAAACATTGGGTTTCATGTTTCACCTGAATTTTTCAATAGGAGCCAAACAGAACAGTTTGCTTGTAGGAGTATCTTCAACAACTGCCAAAGCAGATGTCAAGAGAAAAAGAGTAAAATAAAAATCAGCTCATTATAGTGCGACTGGTAGAGCCCAAGCACTTAGAGGCACCTATAAACTACTACTCCACTAAGCTTTTTCCATTATATTTAATTAGCATTTAATTCAAATGTACTACATTTAAGGAGACAATATGATTTTAAGTAAAGTTGTATACATGGACAAATACATGTACACAGTTTTGGTAGTCATTTAAAGCTGTAAAATGTATATGTAAAGCGAATCCTATGGATCCCATTACAGATTAAAGAGAAATAACCAGGATCAGTGTTACATACAAACCAATATTCTAACACAGAAACCAATACAGTTATCAAATAATTCGAGTAAAATTGTTATACAAACAGAAATGCTACCTCTTTATTACTTCACAACAGCAAATAAGAAGGCAACATTAAGAAAAGTGCACAGCCTAAGAGAATTATTCAACTTTTTTTTTTTTTTCCAGAAAAGCTGAACTTTTCTTCAGACATCAGGCTTTTGGGTCAGGATTGCTTATGTTCTCTCCCAGATCAGCCTCCTCTTGCATTAGTTCAGTAAGGCACTTACTCTGACATGTAGGAACGATACATCAGGGCCACGATGAGTGCTGCTATTGCTGGGATCACCCAGTTGGACCATGGACTAAAAGGAAGTTTTTGAAACTGTAGTTTAGGAAGTAGCAATCAGCAAGTTTAAAGAAAAATCAAACAACCCCAACCCCTAAAACAAACCAACAAAAAAACCCCACCAAAAACAGAAAAAAAGAGTAATTGCTTAAAGGAGTCCTTCCTCCTTACTTGAACAAATACTTCAAAATTAGATCAACAGAACACCTGGGCTGGCCAGCAATACTCCAGCCAAGTGAAACTATCAAGGTTTTGTACTATAGCTTACAAGAAGTTTGCTTACTAGGGAACACTCTAAGACATGTTTAAAGTCATGGTGAGCTGCCCACAATATCATTCATTCAAAAGCCATTTAAATAGCAGCATCACATGGCAGTATCAGGCACCCAAGCTCCCCATTGAAAGGAGCATGAACAGTCCTCTGAGGTTTCAGCAACAGGCAACTGTCCGCAGGGCATAACTTTATGAAGTTTGATTCAGCAGTGTTCCAAAGTGTTTTCCCCATTAGGATTTTCCTTCTTATAGGCACAATCCTCTTACTTCCTTTAAATGTCACAGTTTTAGCAAAAGTGAGGTGTCTGTGTCAGTAAAGAGTCAGTAACAGCACCAAGTGTCTTCTATTCACCTGACAGCCTGCAGAAATGAAGGCTTGTGCACCATAAGGCATTTGGTACTGATACATACCAATGGGTGGGGAAAAAAAAATCTAGGTAGAAGCTAACATGCTTGTCAAGTACTACATAGGTGCCAACTTGGTCTTTACATTGAACAGAAATCTTCATGCACCACCCTCTCACATTTAAGCTTCTACCAGATGAAAGCTATTCAGCTTTCTAAGCTTCAGAAACATACTCATAAGAAACTTGGTTTGATGATCAGGTTCCATACTATACCTGGAAGTAGACTGTACAGTGGTAATAAGCGTTTCCTGGAAAGGCAAGCATAGAAAGATATTCACATCAGGCAGACACCTATCTTCATCTTAGCCAGCCCCTCAGTTTCTCAGAGCTCATTAAGTGATACCAATTTACAAACAACTCAGTGCACTGCATTTGGAAGGCATTTGCTCAGAACTCCTGTAACAGACTGCTGTATTAGAAACTAGCAAGCAGGAGTTTCTGTAATTAGCACTGTATTAAAAACTATTAAAAAAAATCCCCAAGCAATTAACCAAAAAATCACCACAAGGAATCGCGCTGCAAGCTTTCCGTAACGCTAACTTCAACCTCAGGTTACATTTGAAAAGTTTGTTTTTAAGGCATCTAAGAGATCTCTTATGTACCTAAACTCTGAATTAATACACAAACATTTCTTCTATCAAACCTACATGAAGAAAGGTATTAACTTACACCCACAGGGCTCATTAAACTCAGGGTTTTCTGTTTCAGATTGCTTAAGAACCAGTTAAATCATTATAGGTGCTTCCAATACTGATTTCAATTTCTTGTTCAGTTTCCACAGAAAAAGCAACACTGCAAGATCAAAGCCCAGTTGGGTACATGTGCAAAACTTACAGTAGGATTTAATCCAGTACTAGTAATTGCATATAATCCAAGTGCATTTAAAAGATCCAAGCACTAAACTGTGCTTACATTTAGTAGTACAAGAACCAACAATGAAAAATTGCTTCGTATCAAAATATTTGCAATTCATTTAAAGAGCAGGAGACTCCTAATATTCTCTCATAGGTTCAAACAGGTCCCTTTCTCAAGCACACGTTTGCAAGTGACAAATACCACATTTTATAGGTGTAACCACTGGGTCTTACTCTCCTTTGTTTTTGTGAACACCTCTGTGAAAAGCTAATCCCAAATAAAAGCAGCATGGAACATTTTACATCTACAATATCAAGTCCAGCACCTTCTACAACACTTGCCACATTGTTGACGGCCAGAGGATGGCTCCCCTCACAACAAGACAGCAAGAGAAATGATGCCCAGCAAATCAAAACCTGTTTTTAAACACTACAGCTCTTGACATCTACACTAAAGGTACCTTAAATATAGTGGAAAGGGTGAGAAAATCATCTGAAAGCACAAGGCCTTCTTACAGCTCCTAGATAGCCAGGGCAAAGGGTCTAAGCTGTCACATGCCACCCATCCAGAGTGCAGTGCAAGTGAAACAGTCTTATCAGCTATACCCACATGTCAAGCTGGAGGACAGTGTTCCAGCTTCCTTGTGGAATGATGGAAAACAGAATGTAGAAAAACATGACTAAAACAACCAAGTATGTCAAATAGGACTGTAGTAAAAAGTAACTGGGATACATCTTAACTCTCAACTGACCATGCTTTGGTCAAACAAACATTCTAAGCACTTCAGTAAGCTCCTATGGATTTTATCAAGAGATTGTATACCACTTGCACTGGGCAGTCTATTTGTCAACTGCAGTTATGGTTGCTGTTTTTACAGCTTAAGTGCAAAGTGCCCTGAATTTAAAAAAAAATTAATATAACAGACACTGTTCTTGGTATGAAGCTTTGAATTCCAGTTACCAGTCCACTTCTTATTTTTATTAGTACCAACACCAGTCCTTAATGACTGACAGAGAAAACAATTTCAGAATATGTACAGATACATATTTTTCAAACATTTCTTTATTTATATTATTGGAGGATCTCACAAAAGTGATCATTTCTTAAAAGTAATGTCTCAAACATCAAAATCCTATTTGTACTAAATTCCATTTAAAAATAATCTTAAACTATTGCCTAAGTGCATTGCTACACTGTTAAGCCAGCCCCAAGCAAGTATCTTCTGTACACACAGCAGCAGCATCTGTACAAACTAATTTCTGATGCACTTGCTTCTTTAAGGAACATCTGAATTTTGGTAATTGAATCCCAATACAACTTTGTTTATTAAAGATTGGGGGGGAGGAGAGGGCAATACTGTATTGACAGGACACCAAGCAAAATCTACTGAAACAGCCAGGAAGCCAACAGAATTTTCACCTTGTGATAGGCTAAGAATTGCAAATTAACTGATCTGTAATATGCAGCAACCAACGCCTCCACATTCCCTGTCTACTGGTGTTACCAATGTATTGTTAGCATCACATTTTTCCCCCATAAACCACTTAGTTTAATCCATTCTGTCTACCAACTGATTTTTATTCCTTAAATTGAATAATAGAAAATCACTGTCTGACTCTAGGCTCACCTTTTTGCTATAGTGTAATGCTTAGTAACCTCATGGTTTGAAACTATGAATGAAAACAGCTAACAAAAAAATTTGAAGCTGCGTCAACAGGTTTAAGAGATTTATGAACTGAAACACTTAAATCAAGTTTGAATTACTTTTGTCTCTGAGGATATCATTTACAAACAGACACTGACTGAAACACTTAAACAGTCAATTCAAGAAACACTTACTGTTGGTTTCTGAAGCTTTCCTCTGTCATCCTGCAGGGAATAAGAAACAGTTAGTCTAAACCCCAAAGCATCAGAGAAACCTTTGTCACTAAATTTGGTTTGCAATTTATTCTGTTAATGTGTACTTATTATCACCTAGGAAACAGACTTGCAAAGGGCAGATGTCAGTGTATGACACCTCAAGCTACAATAAACAAGGTGATTTCCTTAAATAGTACTTCCAAATGTAATGAAAGAAATGAAACCTTATCTATTTTTTTTGTGCCTGCATTTTTGCATTTCCCTTGTCTCTAAGCAGTACATTTGACCTTAGCTTATACACTGATTACAATATTAATCTCATCTACTCATGTTATCAGGTAAAGTCACCTAATTAGTTTCAGTCCAACGTCCAGCACAAAGGTACCAAATTCTATGGAACTTTCACAAACTCTGCAAGTTTCACTTCAAATAGTTCCATGCATAAAAAAAAAAAGCCAAAGACTGTATTATCTTGATCATTTAATGCACAAATACCACACCATTAATCTGTTTATTTCAAATAAAATGAAAACTGGCACTTGTCACACGAGCCAGAACTGGACTGTTTGCCAGGTTAAGAACAACTTCACTGGCATCAAATGCCATCTGAAATAGGTAATACTGCAAGGACACAAATGTGCATCACAGCTCAATTGTTTTGTATTAGGAGAAGTGACACTATTAATATTTATTAAGAGTACCTGAGACAGAGACAAGATAAGGACTCTTACTGTGAAATACGCTACTCAAGAAAATTGTATTTAGCCTAAAGAGAAAACACACACAAAACAGATAGAAAAGAAGCAGGGATGGGCAGAAGACCTTAAATAAGGCCTGTAAATGCAGGAGAGCTTAAATAAGGCCTATCTGAATCAAGTCAAGGCAGCAGCTCTGTAGCTAGAAATAAACCTTTCAAAGCTTGAGGCAGCAGAAAGGTCCTTGTTAGAAGTAGAGGAAATGTTAAGAGTATAGAAAAGACGAGGTGACAGATGCAGTGGAAGCTGATCATAACCCTCACAGCTGCATGTAGGGAACACAGAGAGAGAACAACACAGGAGAAGCCAGAAAGTGCAACTAACTAGAAGCAAGATGCTTACAGAAGTCATTTTCTAAATATACACATGAAGAGCCAGGATTGTACTTTTAGATACAGATGGAGGCTTGGCATATGTATTTACAATGATGAAAGAACTAAAGCAGGTATTAGGAGTCACTCTACATACTGACATAAGGTTGTAAGGTCTAAACATGGACATTATCAGTCACTTCAGGGGTTATATGGTATCATTATAAAGCTCACATGGCACACTGGAAATGGCATGATTCCATATTCTGTTTTTTCAAAAACTAGGCTGCAAAATATTTCAAAGCAGCAAACGTTTAGATGTGACCATCCTTACACTACACTAATTAATCCCTTCACATTAGGTGAACCTATCTCTAGTTCAGGTCCATCTACAAACAGCTACTGGGTTAGCATGTAAAAAACCCTAGCTGTGTTCATTTATTTATGAAGTAATTTGCCAGAGAAATAACTAGATACAAGATGACTATAGCAAACCACAAGTACTACTACTCTCATACTCACCGGATGAAGTTCTCCAATAATAAAAGTTTCTGACAGTGCCCTTGCATCTTTGGAATGACCAACATCTTCAAAGTTCTCAGTAGCATCTCCTCCAGCTTGCTCCCTGAGGACCTCTTCACCACCTGGGTGCTGCAGTTTTTAATGAGTTTGTTACTGAAGATCATTCCACATTCTACAAATGGAAATTCTTAATTTCTACAGTTCTAATAATTAAGAGTCCTTGCAAAGGACAGCTGCTGGACATCTTAGATGAGACTGAAGTCTCTCTCAGTAGCTAGAGTGCTTTATGTATTCTCTGAAGCAGAAAACAAGGAAGCTAAGTATCTATTCCATCAGTGATGCAGCAGCAAAAGTCATTACCCCTAGCAGTTCAAGCATTCAAGAACATAATGGAAATCAGTCAGATTTCTAATAGCCCAACTATTATCTGAAGTTACATTCCACGTTCTCACTTCTGCAGAGGAATGTGTTTTAACTCAAGCAAATATGCAAAGGAATAAAAGCCTAACAGTGTAAGCTGTAGCAAGAACATTTGGGGTAGATATAACCAAAAGCTATTCAAAGCACAGTTAAGCAACTGAAACAAGTTGGCAAGGCAGAAAATACAATCATTGTCCTTTGAGGTTGCCTAGACAGGCACTAGGGACCTTGACCTTCAAGTTACTCTTATTTTGAGCTGGAGGTTGGATCTGGACCTTCAAGGGTCCTTTCCAAAAGAAGCAATTGTAGAATTCTAGTAAGCCTGCTACATCGGAACTGCTTAAGCAGAACTGAAATCTCACATGAGACACCAGAATAGCAGTTTGAGTTTAGAAGACTGTGGAATCCCCAAACTTCGTTGCTGGTATAACCCTTGAAATGTAGAAAAGTTGCTTCCTGGTATCTCTTAACACCTCAACTCATCATCATTCCCTCTTAACTTAAATCCCTATTCTCCATTGACTTTTATTCTTCCTCAGGATGTACTTTTGGGATTGTATGCATTTCCACATATCCATCCATCAAATAACTGTAAACTGTCTGAGCATACTGCAAAGATATATCACATCTTCTAGCTCAGTGGGTTTTCTCAGCTTCAAGTTATTCATTCATGTAACAGATAAGTAACATGCCATAAAAAACATCACCATTCAATAAACACCATCAATGATCATGTTAGCAAGTCAAAAACACTTTATTACTGCTGCCTTGAATTAAGGCAATCATGAAATAAGTTCTAGCACTTAATAGTGTCAGAGAAAAGGCTTTGGAGCCTCAGCTCAGTTTTTAATGCTTCTGACTACAGGGTCTAAAATTACGGTAACAGGCTAAGTTTCTATCTCAAGTCATCTTGCCTGGAGTACAGCTGAACAGAGATCACAGAATTGTTAGGTTTGGAAGGGACCTCAATGATCATGTAGTTCCAATCCCCCTGCTATGGGTAGGGACACCTCCCACTAAATCAGGTTGCTCAGAGCCACATCCAGCCTGGCCTTAAGAATCTCCGGGATGAGGTTTCTACCACCTCCCTGGACAACCTGTTCCAGTGTCTCACCACCCTCACGGTGTAAAACTTCTTCCTGACATCCAATCTGAATCTACCCACTTCTAGTTGTGCTCCATTCCCCCCTAGTCCTATCACTACCTGACATCTTAAAAAGTCCCTCCCCAGCTTTCTTATAGGTCCCCTTAAGATACTGGAAGGCCACAAGAAGGTCTCTTCTCCAGACTGAGCAGCCCCAACTCTTTCAGCCTGTCCTCATAGGAGAGGAGCTCCAGCCCTCTGATCATCCTCATGGCCCTTCTCTGGACACGTTCCAGCACATCCAGACCCTTCTTGTAATAGGGGCTCCAGAACTGGATGCAGTACTCCAGGTGGGGTCTCACCAGAGCAGAGCAGAAGGGGAGAATCACCTCCCTCGATCTGCTGGCTATGCTTCTTTTGACGCAGTCCAGGCTGTGATTGGCTTTCTGGACTGCAAGTGCACACTGGTGGCTCATGTTGAGCTTTTCATCCACCAGCACTCCCTTTTACAGGGCTGTTCTCAAGCCAGTCACTGCCCAGCCTATATTGGTGCTTGGACAGTAAAGAAATGGCACCCACATTTCCACTAATTTTCAAGTTAGCATTTACTTCAAATTTACTATACAAACCTACCATCAATTCTTGCCTTCAAACTAAAACAAGATTTGTTCATACAGACACAGGAGATACTGTTACTACCTGTTTCCAGCAGTACTTAAGCTCCAAAACATGAATCTTTGTATTAAAAGCATTCTCTTATTTAAATAATGTAATTGCTTTGAGAAAACAAACCAAAGCCAACACTTTTTCCAAAGAGCCAAAACACTACAGTTAGAATGGTAAGGGATCCCTACCATGACTAAGCAAAAGCAAGATTAAGCAACTGATAGATTAGGCACAGCAGCTGAGCCAAAAAGGTTAAGAGAGTGCATGCAGAGTAAAGATTATGCAAGCAGGCAGGCAAATACAGTATGCACACCAAAATCCTGCCATTGAGTAAATTCTGCTAATTATTCAGTAAAAGACCTGGACAAAAGCTGAGGGAGCACTCAAGTTCAATGCCTTGAAACAAAGTACATTCAAGCAGCTGAACTTGGGTCTAACAGGCTGTCCCAGATATTGCTGTAACTAAGTCTTCCAGGAATTCCTTCAGCAACCTGGGGCTTGGGGGGGGTTTTGGTTGGTTAGTTGGTTTTGCTGTTTTTTCTTTGTGTGTGTTTGTTGTTGGGTTTGCCCTTTTTCAGGTTATTTGTTTGCGGGTTTTGGTGTTTGTTTGGTTTTTAATACCATGCTAAAGTAAAAAAAAAAAAAAAAAAAATAGGCTCGTCAATAGAAGATAAGGCAAAAATCCTTGGAAAACATGCTTAACAAACCAGACATCAACAACTAGCAAAAGGCATTTAACTAATTCACTTGTGTTGCAATGAACCTGAACCCTACCAGTACACAGATAAAACACTAGTTACTCCAGCAAGTTGTCAAGATCACATGATTTACACTAGTTCCCCCCAAAATTTCACCAACCTACTGGATACCTACCAGTATATACACTAAAGCTATTTCACAGAGTACTCTAACAAAAACTACTTGCAGATTACTGAGTGCAAAATAATCATATACTAACTCATTCCAAAATTCCTCCCTTGTGCCACTACAAAGCAATTGGGCAACTTCACTGAGGCACTCCCAATTTTTCTCTGCAGGATTAGCTCTTGGGCTAATTAGTAACTGATGCCTCTGTCTACAAAACCACAGTGACCAGAACTAACCCGCTCAGTGGCTATCATACATTAGCTGAAGGGGACAAATTCAGATGAACTCTGCTACCATAGCTGGACACTAATGGTATTTTTTTATCCCTCCACATCAGGAAGACTAAGGTTGAGAGAACCACATACAGAGGTCCTAACTTAAGCCCTCTAGCACATGTTACTAGTAACCTACTCTACATGCATAGAAGTACTTTGAAGGTGAATACTCCTTTTAGATGGCACCTCTGCTTGACGATGCACACTCACAAACCCTCTGCAAACTAGCATGAAACACAAGTGGCCTTCTAATGAAAGGGAGCAACTGTAATGTCTCAAAGAGCAAGAAATGGCTTTTCAATCAAAAGCTTAGCATTTTCCAGGGTTCTCAAAGTTTGTTTATACAAGGCCTTTGCTCACACTTCTGCATGGTAAACAAAGCTTTGCTACCAGAATGTCTACTTTTATGAAGAGCCTCTGGATAGATCCTGCAACTGGAAGCCCACAAGGCTATATATGTAACAACTCAAACAAATTCTGCTGATACAAATAATTAGAGGGTTTGCTGGCAAGATTGTGGCTCAGGGGAAAAGAAAAAGCTTTTGCTGGTAAATTAAGCTAGTCTAGCTCATTCCTACGACTTTCTAATGTGTGATATTTAAGTCATACACATAACAGAAGTCTGCTCAAAGCCAGCACTAGTGCATAGTGCAGCCCATTAGAAAGTTTCAGATAAAGCAAATAAGCAGTTAAAGTCATTGCTCTCATCTGGGTCAGAAGTCTGCAATTGCTTCATACTGAACGCTATCACCTCCTCCCCCTCACTACAATCATGCAACTTTCTCAGTGTCATAGTTCAAGAGTATTAAAGAATAACTACCTTAATTCATAGTTCTAGGGTCGAATTTAACTTTTGGGGAGATTACCAAAGGTCTCCACCAGTATCAGTCTCAAATTCAAGTTTTGCCTTCTGCACTGCAGGGAATGAGAAGCAGAGAAGGGTAGTGACAGAGCCAGAAACACCCAGAGAACCTTGGCTTCATTCTGCAAGGCAGACAGATTGATACTGGTTTGTTTTAAGGGCACTTCCATGGAGGACTCTTAAGAGTCCTCCAAGTTATTTCCATTACCTATTTAAGTTACAAGACAGAAATTCTGTACTCATGTAAAATTTTAGGAGCCTTAGAGAATGGTTTTGAAAATCATCAGGATTTTACATGAACTGCAAAAGAAATACCCAGTAACTAGGTACCCATTTCCCCACTTACAAAACAATTACAGTTTGCAGGGTTTTGCATAAAAGAGCACAAAGGGGTATTATTTTTTCAAAGCACTTTTAAATCCTCCTGCATGCTTCAGATGACTATGGAAGTGATAAAACTGTATTTTAATCCTTAGACTGTTAAATACAGTTTACAGTGATATATAAGTTTCTGGTCTCAAGAACAGTATTACATGCCCAGAACTACTGCACTCCAAAAGCTGAGGTCTCTGGATTTCCTCTCCTGTAGAATATACTTCAAAAAAAAAAAAAAAAAATCAAAGAAAATTGAGAGATCTATTTTCAACTTCTAAAATTTTTCTGAGATATGCCATTAAAACAACACCCCCCCAAAAAAAACCCCAACCCAAACCCAACCAAACAAGAAACCAAACCAAACAAAAAAAACCCACACACAAACAAAACCCACAACACTCCCAAACAAAAAAAGTTGCTGGAATTGTCATCTTTAATAATTCCTAGAATAAGGTATCAAAGTGCACAATCCTTTTATCTTTCAGCACTTAATCTGTATTTCAAATGATCTTACTTAAGCCTTGTCCTTAGGAAACCAAGCTAAAATGGTCACACAGTATGTGATGCCTCCACTTCTTTTCAGCCTTATCACTCCTAACACATATACATCACTACCCCTGGATCACCTACTATCTTAGCTTCGAGTGTTAAGAAGTTGATGGTTCTCCCAAAACAAGTTAAGTTTCACTGAAGATCTACAAGATTTATGAAGAGACAACAGCTGGACAGCAGAAATATACCCTTTAAGTATTGTAATGGAGTGAAAGCAGGATACTTTTACTATGCATAAGAGCATGCAGGGTGTGTTTAGCTCTGAAGCACTCTGAACCTTTCAACCTCATAAACAATTATAAAGTATTTCCTTATAGTAATGCAGCACCTGGAAAGACTGATTGTCAAATTCAGAATTGGGACTGGTGAAATCAGATTCCATTCCCAGTTCTTCACAGTAAACTGATACCACTTGGTAAGAGCAGGAATGAGGTGATGCTTTAAGCAGTGCATCCTCTTTAGTACTATGGGAATTATTTTAGTAGCCCACATGTAACTGAAATACTTTAAGCTTTTCTGCTTCAAGTAAAACTGAGTTTGACCAATAATGCTATTGGAACAGCTAACAATCTCCATTTCACTGAGAATTGCTTGCCATACTCCAGAGGACACCATCAAGAGCTGAGCTCCAATTTCACCTCATTTGTCACATATAAATGCCTCAGGGAATGACACTGTCAAAAGAATTAGTACATTACTTCATAACTTAACCACATAGCAACAGCATTTAAAAAAATAAAAAGCGTCCTATGAAATACTTTAATCCAAGGGCTTCATCCCAAAAATCACTGACACAATGAACATGACAATATCCAAGAGCTTCCATTAGGAGTGCAGCCTCATTTTAGATACTCTGTTGAAAATAGTTATCCAATCTCATTCATTTATTATCTCAGGAAATGGCCCATATATTTCAGCTTCACAACCAGCTATGTTCTATTGAAAGCATGAGACCAGTTTGGTCCCTGTGTTCCAGAGTGCATCAGACATCATACAGCTGTCCAAGAAACAACTGTTTACCTGCTTAGAGACAAACTGGATTATTTTAATATGTTGCTGAGTTAGCAAGTGTCCTGAAGGCTGAAATGAATAGTTTCTTGGAGAAATCTGCTCAAATAGTGCCTCTCAATATTCACCTATTTTATAAACATATACTGAAGGATAAGGCTGTCAGATGGTTTGTGCAACTAAAATCCAAAAGCTTATTAGATCCTGGATTTTTTTGTCAAGTGTGGGCCTTTTTGCCTTAGATTTGAGGAAGCCTGTTTTGTTGGGGTGCTGTTTTGTTTTTTTTTTTTTTCTGGTGGAAGTCTCTCCCCTTGGCCAGGAGTGATTATACAATTACGTATTACCTAAAACTGATCAAGTTTCCAAGAACAGCTACTTCAGTTTCTCACTCTGCACGAAAAACTATGTTCTCCTCCAACGCTCTATAATTAAATTGCTCTTCCCTGCATAACCAATGGAAGAAAGATGAACCAGACTGAGGACAGAGCTAACTGAAAAAATAATCAAGGAAGAGTTAGTAGATCAGTTTCACAAGTCACCTTGCTGAAAAAACTATTTCTGCCAGCACACATCTTGAGGAAAAAAAATTACCCGTGTCAGATTTGACAGACTGCTTGTCCACCTCTTAGTTGCAAAATGCTGAATTCATACTATGCATTTCAAGTGCTTACAACTACAAAAGTATCAAGATAGGGTTACAGAACCACTGGGGTTTTAACCCCATCATGCCTCACCAGTCTCAAGTGTATTCTCAATGAAATCCATGCAAGTCTATCGTAACACTTTCTACCTGGATGCTAGATCTTGTAGATTGGGAATAATGAAAGTGAGGGAGAAAACTCAAAGTATCATTAATGAAGTGCTAACTGCATTTAATACTGACAAAAAATTTGTTCAGTAGCTGCATTTTTTTTTAATTTTCCACAGAAGAATGTTTTAGTCCAATAACTAAAATGCTTCGTTATTAACCGTAACTGTAAGTGACTACATCAATTGTTCACAGAATCCTTCGGATTGGAAGGGACCTTTAAAGGTCACCTAGTTCAACCCCCCTGTAGTGAGCAAGGGCCTCTTCAGCTAGATCAGGCTGCTAGAACTCCGTCCAACTTGACTTAATCTTATCACCGGTAAGTGATCAACCGTTAATAGGAGAAAAAAACCCCAAACGACCGAAGTCATTTAGGCTGATCGCTGCTCTCCACTAGAGTTTCGACTCCGGCAGCGCCGTGTTGCATGCCCACGGTGAGCGCATTAGGACAGCAATAAGAGCGCGAAGCCTCCCAGGAACTTCAGGTTCCACAACAGCAGCAGGTCTAAAAGCAGCTGACGGCAAAAAGCTGTCCTTGCACCCGATTACACGCGAGTGGTGTCCGCCACACTCGGGGTTTTCTTGCCCAAGACGCAACCATTAGCTCGCCGGAGCTCCTGGAGCCCGAACCCTACCCCAGCTTCCCATAGCCGGCGGCCCGGCCGCTCTCCCTCCGGCTCGACAGCCCCCCGGCCACTACAGGCAAGGCCTGGGTCGTCCCTAAACCGTTCCTCAGAGCATTATCGCGCCAGGCCGAGGGCAGCACCCTGCTGCACTGCACCCACGGCGGTAGCCGACCAGTCGCGGCCCGGGTGAAGCCGAAAAGAGCCTACGAACGGCAGTCCCCGCCCCTGCCCGGCCACAGCGCGAGGCAGCCAGCAAGCCCTAACCGCGCCACGGGGCTCGGAGTCGGGGAACCGGAGCATCTGCAGCGTTCTAGTAGCGCGGCCGCAGGCCTCTCCGCCTCCTCACCCGTCCCGGGTACCTACCTCGTCCAGGAACTTGGTGACATCGTAGATGCGGTTGTGCACGATAAACCAGGTGCTCTGGCTGTTATTATGCTTCTGCACCTCCTCCAGCCGGTAGTACCGGCCCTTCCAGGACTCGCTACTAGCCTCACTGGAGCCCACCATGTCGCCCACAACTCCGCTCAACTCAGCACAGCACCACACTACCAACAGCTGCGGTCCTACAACCGGCTATAGCCCCACGAGCGCTCACCAGAGCCCAGCCGGTAACCTATCACTGGCCTCTCCCTGCCGGCTTCTCATTGGCGCATCAAAATGTCTTTCAAAGAAGGAGGAGGCCGCGCGGGGAACGCTTGGGAGGGTGGGCCGGCAGCCTCCTGCCTCGCCCCCTCGTGTCCGCCTCTTTCTCCTCCCCGCTCCCCGTCGCGGGCGGGTGTGGTGTCTTCCGCGTGACCCGCTGGCCGTCACGTGCCTTCTGGGGTTCCGCTGCCGCAGCCCTGGTCTGGCGGAGTGGCGCCTCGTAGCGGTTGCTGTCCCTTCACCGGGCTCCGGACACGCAGCTTCCCTCCCGCCACCGCGGGCCAAATGTGCTGGGGGGGAGGCGACCTGGCTTGAGCTAGAACAGCATCGGTTCTGTGCAGTGATTTTACTTTCCACCACAGTCTCTTCTTTTAAGTGGCGGCACTTACTGAAGTTCACGGCATGTTTTTGCAGTGTTTGCCTGAAGAAGCGATAATATTCTATGTTTGTGGTTCGCACTAAGGGTTGGTCTGCAGAAAAGGCCTTGCTTATATTTCTCCTGTGCAGACCAAGGCCACTGCTAAATCTTGTGTGTGACGTTTGGGACGCAGAAAGTCACATCTCTGAGCAGAAGTGGACAGGACAGGTGACCTAAAGCTGAACAATAAGGTATCCCAGTCCATACGCATTTTATCTAGTATAAATCAGAGGGTTTGTGAGGGTCAAGCTTGCAATCAATGGCTGGCATCTGAGAAGGACCTTCTGCTCTGCCTTTGATCCTGATCTCTGTGTTCCTGAATCCAGTTGCACAATCCAGCTCCTGAATTTGTTTCCCATTTGTGGCTGAGCTCTCTCTGGGAGTTTCTAGTCCTTGTCCCCACGTGATTGGCTGGGTTCAAAACTGATTTTGTGTATGTGCCGTTCATCGAGTGACCAGCATAGTCTCAGTGACAGATTAATTGGCACCCAATGTTGGTTTAAACCCAGCTGGCATCTCAGCTCCACCCAGCTGCCTGCTCTCCCCACTAGTGATACAAAAATCAAAAGGGTAAAAGCAAGAAAACTCGTGGGCTGAGATAAAGACAGTTTAACAGGTCAAGCAAAAGCCACACACACAAAGCAAATCCCATTGGCAGGCAGGTGTTCAGTCATTGTGCAAGCCAGGCTCCATCATGCATAACAGTTACTCTAGCAAACATCACTCTGTGTGTCCCCCTTCCTTCTCCCAGCTTTTTATGGTAAGTGTGACACCGTATGGTATGGAATATCCCTTTGGTTATTGGGGGTCCGCTGTCCCAGCTGTGTCCTCGCCAAACCCCTTGTGCACCCTTGGCTTTCTTGCTGGTGGGGTGACGAGTGGAAAAGAGCTTGCCTCTGTGTAGGAGCTACTTTGCAGTAACGAGAACATCACTGCGTTATCAACTCTGTTTCCTGCACAAATCCATAACAGAGCCCCATACCAGCTATTGGGCAGTAAGTTACTCCGGACAGAACCAGGGCAAGAGAGTAGCCCGGCGCTCGTCATCTTCGGCAGCGGCTAGCTACGGTGACGAGCTGATCCTTTTACGTCACCCTCCTTTCATCCCCGCTGTTCCTGCCGCTTTTCTCCGCAAGCGAGCACTTCCCGCGCCGGCGGGCAGCATCCTGCCGTCTCCTGTTGCTATTCCACCATGCCAGGGCTTGGCCGAAGGGAGTCACACACCCCCTCACGCCCCCCCGCTTGCCATTCCCAGGGACCTTGAACACGGCCCACGGTCTGCCGGCGGTCGCCGTGTCCTTTTGGGGGAGGGTCGAGCCACCGCCCCTCCGCCGCCGCTGGGCGGGCTCAGGCGTCCCGCGTGCAGCCTCCCCTCTCCCCCGCCCCGGGCGAAGGCGGGAAGCGCGCGCCGGGCTGGGCGCCCTGTCTTGTCCCTGAGGGAGCGCGGCGGAGGCGGCTTGAGGAGTATCCCTGCATAGGTGCGGCCTTCCCGCTTCTGAAACCTCCGGCTGTCGCAGGAATCCCTCGTCCTGCCTTGGGAGAGCTCCCCGCGGCCTGAGGCTTCTGTGTCACTGCCCTGCTTGCCGTGCAGCCGGTTTGCCGGCATCTCTTGGTGACACCCTTTCACACACACACACACCCGCCACCTTGTTTTCCTTCAGTTTAGTTTAAGCTAAAACTGTTTTCTTCACTGTGACCTTAGGTGTGTTTGATGGCTTTGTTTGCTTATTGGTTCGGAATGGTTTCCCCACTCTTCATGGCAGCGCGCACCGCCGGGTCATGGCTGTATGCTACTTGGGTGCCTCGATAGCAACAGCTCCGTATACGCCCTCCGGTGTGATTACAGGCTGGGGTTTTTTTTATGGGATTTGGGTACAGCCCAACTTAAATGACATAAAGTTTACTAAGCATCACCTGTCATGACGTGCACCTCTCCTTACAGCTGGTGGTTACGTGTTTGTACCCTGTGTGTCTGCTGTTGGTGATCTCTGTGCAGGACAGCTTCATTCTTGATGAATGTCACCAGATCTCTAGGTCATTACAGCCTAATGGAAAGAGTAGCTACTGACCCTCATAGCTTGGTGTTGTCAGCTTTAATAAAAGGAGCTTTAATAAAGAGCTTTTTCATTCCATCCTTCAGGTGTCTACCGAAAATAACGAATACTGCTGTTAGGCTCCGTGATTTACCAGTCCCAACAGAAACCAGCTATAGTCATTCTCCAACTGATGGCCCATTCAGCTTAGAAGGAGCTCTGTTGTGGCTTCAACTTCACAAGTTGTGATTATCGGCATCTAGAGAGGTAATTTCTCCCACGCTTTAAGTTTGTCTACAGAAGGCAATTTGGTTTATTTCCTATGATTTATTACTGATAGTTCTGTGTTAACTGGTAGTTCTCTAATCACTCCCCTGAAGGGAGAAGCCATTTGCAAGCACTCTGGCCCATTAGCTTTTAAGGTGACTGGGAAGATTTAACCTGCCCTGAATATAGCAAGTGGTTCACACAAGGGAATTGGCCTCAAACAGCAAGCAGATCACTGGAGTGTTGCAGCATGTGTTTTACATCTTTGCCACAAAAATCTCCAGTTGTCTTCTAAATATTATGAAAGCTGAGGACACAGCTTTTCTGTGTTTTCAAAGTGACAAGATTTTTTTCTCATTTGTTTAAAATGGTTATTTCCCTTAAGCTGTGGCTTTTTAAATTCTTTGATGAAGTGATATTCTTGGCTGGCATTTGGAAAAAAAAACTGATTTTCATGATTGCTGAAAAACCTTGAAATGTCTATTCCTTTAAGGACAAAAAACAAGGAAACATGCTATTTTCTTTTAAATTACAGTTATAAAACAATGGCCTTGTGATTTTTCTAGGATATGACAGAGGTTAACCTTTTAAATTTGTTATGGCGTAATCAAGACAAAGCAAACCCACAACAGTAAAGTTATCTTTGATATTGTTCCTCAAAAAATGTTTCCAGTTCATTTGATCACAATTTGCAAAATTACCTTTCAGGTGAATAGCTGGTGACTTTGTGAAACTCAGAAACAAAATATTTATTGCTGTCTTCTCTGTGCTGGCAAGACCATTTGCCAAAAGCATTTTAGGGTTTGGATCATGGAGAACTATTAAAACACCTTTTTATGGTGTGCAATGTTTGTTCCTGGCTTTTCATAAACAGACTTTATACTTGCTTGTTTTTCCTTAAAACGCTTGAACTGAGCAAGGTGCTATAATTAAAAGGTGTATGTTCTTTAAAAAATTAAATGGTGTATGTTATTTTTTTATTGTAAATATTCCTTTGTATTAACCCTGGCCTTTGCTGCCATACACAGGAGCATACAGCGGGCATTCTGCAGGCTAGGTAGCAGCCATAACTTTGTATTACCCCTCTCACATGAAATTTTCTTAGTATCGCATCAGAAGATCACATCCTCAGCCTGAAATTCTGATTCTTTCAGTTCTACCTTTTGTTGTTCGTCCATAAGTTCAAAAAAATAATGGAGCTGCAGTACATCTGCTCAGTGTTATATTAGTGCGCATACATGTACTCTGTGTTCTAATGTTGCATGAAGTATCAAGTCATGTTCACTTCCACATACAGACTGTGGCCTTGAGGCCAAAGCTAACTCATACTTTCAAACATAAAACATAGTCACAGAATCACAGGATGTTAGGGGTTGGAAGGGACTTGCAGAGATCATCGAGTCCAACCCACTGCCAAAGCAGGATCACCTAGCACAGGCTGCATGGGAACACATACAGGCAGGTTTTGAAAGTCTCCGGAGAAGGAGACTTCACAGCATCTCTGGGCAGCCTGTTCCAGTGCTCTGTCTCCTTGTTTTGAGGTGGAGCCTCTTGTGTTCTAGCCTGTGCCTGTTGTTCCTTGTCCTGTCACTGGGTGCCACTGAAAAGAGACTGTCACCTTCGTCTTGACACCCACCGCTCAGATATTTATAGGCACTAATAAGATCCCTTATGCTGATATGCTCTTCTTCAGACTAAACAGCCCCAGGTCTCTCAGTCTTTCTTCAATAATTTCTTTATGAGGCAAAGCTTAGGATATGACAAGACAGCTTTAGGGCTATGAAGATGGTCAGGGGTCTGGAGTATCTCTCTTAGGAGGAAAGGCTGAGACACCTAGGGATGTTCAGTTTGGAGAAGAGTGAGAGGGGATCTTATCAATTTCTAAAGGATGGCGGTCAAAAGGATGGGGCCAGGCTCTTTTCAGCAACAGGGCAAGGCGCAACAGGCACAAGCTGGAGCACAGGAATTTACTTCTGAACAGGGTGCCCAGAGAGGTTGTGGAATCTCCTTCTCTGGAGAAATTTAAAACCCGTCTTGATGCCATCCTGGGCAACCTGTTCTGGGTCACCCTGATTTAGCAGTGGATTTGGATTAGGAGATCTCCAAAGGTGACTTCCAACCCTTGCCATCCTATGATTCTGTGATGTGAGACAGTTTTGGTAAAACCACTGTATGTCTAATCATATTCCACTCCAAATATCAACTATGTTTCCTTCAACTTTTAGTAAATATGTAGGAGTGCACTTATTAAAAATTCCCACCAAGATAAAATGACATGCATACATTTCTCTTTGGAAAGCAAGAATAGGAGAATTAATTGTCTGTGTCCATTATTACTGATATAGCTGAATGTAACTCTGGATTAGTACAGCTTTCTGTCGGATGTAGGACTGTGTTCAGTTCTGGATAGAGGGGAATATAGCATTCACCTGTTGCTTGAGAAGAAGTTTGTGTTTAAGCAGGGAGCACACAAATTCCTTCTACCACTAGTAAGTGAGCCTAGTGTAAGGAAAAAGGAAAAGATTTCCAGTATGCCCCCATTTTCTGTGTTTTTCATTCTCTCTGACAGGCTGGCCATGGTCTTTGTATGATTCAGTGAGATTGCTGGTAAGCTTCTGGAAATTAAACTTTCTTGCCAGAGAGGAGGAGACCAACATTGCAGAGGGATTTCTCTGCTCTTGGATCCCAGATAGATTCCAGACTGAAAGAAGGTAGGAGAGACTGTTTTGCCACTGTCTTTTTCCTGAATATTTTGACTTTTGCAAATAACTATTTTTTCCAGATATAATGCATTATTTATACCACAAATACATTGATCTGTCTGGTTTAGTTGGGCAAATTATTATATTGCCTACTTAACCTTAATGAGAAGATAATTGATTGTCCATTTACCTGATATACCACACTGATAAAGTTCTGTAAACTAATATCTGCCTTATAAAAATGAATTAAAAAATTTGTTTTAAAACCCAGGTGCCATTTTGGGGCAATAAACCATATAACATGAATGACACCAGGCACCAGTCTCTGTTCTTTGTCAGTCTGCCCGAGCTACAAAAACTCTGTGCTGCTACAGTAACACTGAGTTCTCACATACCAGAATCTGAGGCAAGGAGTACACAGATAAAAATTTGCAGGTAAGGAATTTTGAGGGTTATTCCAGAAGCTACTAGTGGTTGTTATTAAAAGATTTTACTGGCAGTACTAGAATTAACTGTACTAAAATCAGAAAAATTCAAGTATGAAAAATTATGTTTTCATTTTTTTCCTCACTTTTTTTTTATAGACAATTATTATTCCTCCATCAAGAAATTCTTTCTGCACCTGTTATTGGAACACTAAATCAAATTTCAGTTGTAATGGCGGTGAGTATCACTGTATTTTGTTTATCTTGTACTTTGGGGTTTCAGCACCGCGTTTTGACAACTTCACTCCCTTGTACATGAGCCAAGAAGGGTTTTCCAGCTCTCAAGTTCATCCCAAGGACATGAGGCCTGTTGCTTCTTGGTCATCCTGAACCAAACTAGTATTGACTAGTAGTGAAGTGTATCCATCACACATACATGCAAGTTTCTCTAAGTGCTTTATTTGAGAATCAAGGAAAGCAAACTTTTATTTTTGTGTATTAGTAATGTAGATTACAGCATATTTCTTTTTTGATGAAATGATCTTTTCAGATGGTGAACCTGTTGTAGAACAGAATGGACTCAACTGGTGAGTTGCCGCCCAGTTGAGAGCAGCAGGGGCAGAATTCTATGATTTTGTTTTGAGCAGTCTTTTGCTTGCTTGTTAATCTATCTTTAGCTGCAAATGAGATTACACTGACAACTGCCTTAACTAATTTCAGTTATCGTCCTGCTTTAGAATACAGGATATGACATTTGTTTAACTATGCCTTACAATGTTTCTCGTAGGCAAAGTCACTGATGGACCAGAAATTAATTTATGGTTTGCTGAAACACCCCTTAATTTAAAACACTTGACCTTTTTTTAAATTTTAGATACCATTTTACAAATCAGGGATATGCCAAGCCTACATAGAACAACAAGGAGCTACCGTAAGTGCTGAAAGATGTCACAAGATTGTTATGTTAGTCTGCAGTTGCTGTTGACAGAGTATTTTTCACAGGCCATGCAGTTTGCACTACAGAAGCCAAGTTTCAGGGTAAAAAAGTCTGTCCTGTAGACAAAATGTCTCTTACAAATGTGGCTATAGTAACTATGCTTTGTCAGAGTAAAAAATTTTAAGAAGTTCTAGAGCAATTTCACTAGATTTCCTCTGCTGCAGTGGGATTCTGGTCCTGCTCTGTGGCCTTGGGATTTGATCTCAAGGCAATGATCAGGCTAGAGAACTGCAGCTCCCCTGCAGGTGTCACCTCTTCAGTGTGTGCTTTGTAGGTTCCACAGTTGGGGGTTTTCAGACAGCTGGACTGTCTCCCATTCATGTTTTGGGTATATCCAACGTGTGTAGAACAGTCTCAGAGAAACAAAAAAATATAGAGAAGAAATGGAATCCAAGAGCTTAACAGCTGGTGTGTTCTAGACCAATATGCTTATGAACTTATGTGTGGATGCACTAAAATTTCTGAATCAAAAGCCAGTAGCTCCCATGATTCATTTGCACAGCCAGTTGGATGTATTTTCCTTTGTTCCAAGAGGTGTAAATGCATGTCTGGATTAGTATAACATAAGCTGCTCAAACCTGCTTCCCATACAAAACTGCTTTATGTTGCTTCATGTAACTGACCTGTCATTGTTAGTTTTTCCCAACACCAGCAGATTAGTAGTACAAAGTATATTTAATAACCACAAGCTGGAAGCAGATCCTTGCAGGATCTCATTCAAAGCATCCTTCTGGTGGTGTATTAATTAACTCTTTTTAACCCATTTAGTTATTTTCTTTTTCTTGACTAATGTCAACTGCCAACAGAAAGCTATGTGGGAAAGGCAAACAGGCAGGGAAGTAATACTGCTGGGTGAACAAAGCTATGGATGTCTATTGTTCTTGTGATTGCGAGAAAATGTCTCTTGAGTTTGACAGCAGAATTGAGATATATAAATCTTGGACATCATGCCTATTATCTGAAAAGAGATGCATATTCACTAAAATACTCCAGATTGTTCAGTTAGTCTCCTCCCCAAGACTATTATCAGAACCTGTGAAAATACTAAATTAATTGCTGTGCACTTTACTTTGATGATGCATGCAATTTAAATGCTTACATCAAATATTGTGCTAACTTCCTCTTGTAACTAAATAAATGAAAAGTAAAGATGTGTAACATATACTAGGATTTGGCTCCAAAATCCAGCAGCAATATTTTTTATTAAATTTTGTCTGAAATATTTAAAAATCTATTAAATTATTAATAATGTAATTAATAATTTTTCTTTTCTCATGGATGTTATTAGTTGGAAGCACCACAAACTGTTAGTCCAGCTATTCTCCAAGCCTGTCTGTCCTACACATTTATAGCCAAACTTGCACCCAGATGGAACAAGGCTGGTCATCTCTTGGTGCAAGGTATTTGTCTCACCTGGGTCAGGGATCAAGCATGTAGTTTTCAGTTCTTTATTGTTGCCTTTGTTTTCCATAATTTTATTTCCATCATTAGATCATTCATTATATTAAATGATTGTGTTATTTTTTCCTAGGATTTTTTTTAATTGCATTGTTATTCTTCCTTCATCCGAGGTCAGTTATTCCAGTAAACAATCTGAATGGACATACCATTCACTTTTTCATCTTCTCGTCTTTGTAATAGGCCAAATACTTATTTCAGCTGAACACAACATACCAGATTAATAATTTCCAAACTAAACGTTGCTGGACAGTAAATGTCTTCTAAAAATTGGACCTGCTTTTTCACTTAGAAAAGTGTACATGTTGTTACATAACTTCCAGGCACAATATTAACAGTATCTTGTTTTCAGTATCTTAAAAAAATATAGCTTACAGAACAAAATCTATTTATTCAGGAACATCAGCTAGATGTAGATGGCTAGGTGGTAGCTGATATAAAACTGATTTCAACTGAGGACATTAAGTAACAGCAATGTGACCTGGTACATGCAGCTTATCTAATCATATATGTTGCTAAACCCAGGCAAAGCTGATGCTCTCTGGTAAAATAGGTAGTAATGCTATACTGATTTGCTTTCGAATCTAAGAAATTATCAACTATTAGTCAATGAAAAGTAGTTCTATATATAAATTCCTTACTGGGAGGAAGAAACAATGTGTAAGTTGCTGTCCACTAATTATACTTTCCTGTATCTTTCTTTTTTATATAAGATATCAATGAATCAGTGAGAAGTTAATTGATGGGGGGATTTTCTCTCCTTAAAGAGAACAAACCTTCCCGTATTCATGACACACACAAACCAAACTGTATGATTTCCCCTTTTTTGCATAAAGACAGTAAGCGTATGGTTTAAGAAAATAATATCTATCTGTTTTATTTATTAAGGAAGAGATTTTTTGTCTTGTTCAGGAAAGCAAAATGCTGTTGGTAAGTACAATATTCTGTTGATGGTAAACTTGAGAGAGCAAGGTATGGTTACGTTTTTAGATGCTGCTCTGATCTTGACATTACCAACACAATGTCTTTTTGTTTATCATTCTGATTTAGCCTCTGACAGTTGATTGCACATGATGCTCTGTATGTAAAAGTTGTTAGCTCAGCTGCACCTTTGAAAAATCATCCACAAAAAAGGTGATTTTTCTGTTATCAATCTACAGCCACAGACTGAAATTTGCCATGTAAAAGTTACAATGATTGCAATTAAATGTACTTGCCTCAAATGATGTGTCTTCCAAGTGATGTAAAAGTTCCATAATCACATATAGGAAAATGAGCTGAAGTGACAATCCTGTATGTACTATGTTTGCTGTTCACAACAGTTAAGTCACAAAGTGTGCTGCTTAGCTATGGCATAAATTGCAAAGTAATATTTTTATTCCAGTATAGAAGTGAAAGACATCTGGGGATAATGGAGCCTAAGTTTTTAACAAGGATATGTGCTGAGGAGCATAATACATTCGGTCCCTGTCCTGCAGAGTACTAAGAGCTGGGTCAATGTTCTGGATGTGTGCCAATAAACGCTTGCTATGGTCTTTCCCATTGACCACTGCTGGATGTGTAATACTGGGTAGATGACTCAGTACAGATAATGGTTATGAGAACTGAATTTGCTTTGAAAATGAGTGTTTGTGTATCAAAGACATGAGCGTGAAGCCTCCAGTTGCATGGACAGCCATGAGTTCCTAGGGAAGTGTACTGGATGAATGGTAAGTCATATATTTTTACAGTTAAAGTGTGCTTAATTTTAATTTCTACGTTGAGGAAGTCTAGCCTTTTGATTTTCAAATGCATCACTTTGACTAAGAATTACTTTGAATAAACATTTGGGTTAGCTTTTGTGTAACAAATTAACTGTAGTTCAGAACAGTGCTTTGTGCTTTGTTTTTACTTTAGTTTTAGACCTCAATGTATCAGAGAGACAGCTTTGCATCAGTGTGGAGGCTTGTTTAATTCGGTTGCCACCCCCTGAGGTACCAAACAGCTACATTTTTTTTTGACTGTGCTTGCCTTATTCATCATTCTTTTCTGTTAGGTGACTTACATTGTGACAGTAATTGTATTCATTGACTATCTGGATCTGCTAAATTCATAATGTCCATGTTGTGTCTATATTGATGCATTCTAGCTACCATTGTGAAAGTGAGATGCTAGATTATTTAAAACACTGTTCAAAAAACTCCAATAGAATACAGTATTGAAGTGTCTTTGTGATTCTAGATTTCCTTCTAGCAGTGTTTTCTAGAAGGCTTTCACTGTCTCACTGTAAGACAAAGACAGTTTTGAATAACAAGCTAAAAGTGAAGCTACAGGTAAGTTGTCAGCACTCTGCTGAAAGTCTGCTGTGTATATAATTATTCTGGAATCTGCTTCATTTTCCACGCAGCTTCCAAAATAATGGAGCGACCTGGATAATGCTCCTTGTAAGCAGAATTAGTAGATTGTTTGGGAAATTGTGGCTGAGGTTGAAAAATTACCATCCTCCATGACAGCCATGTTACCTTCACTGGTTATGTGCATACATGCGGGAGCATATTTTCCAGACTTGCTGGTTTCTTCCTGAATATGTGTTTCTGATCTAAAATCTTTTTCTTGGAATAGAAGAATAGGATTTCTTGTGTGATGTAGCTGGACAGCATAAATATTAATGCTGTCTATAGGAATCCTGTTCCAAATGATACAAAGCGATGCTGGAAATAATCATGATGTGGTTTCCTTATCAGTTTGATCTTTGTAAAACATTTCTAAAACAGAAATGATGAGCTTTTCTGGTCAATGAATAAATTAAAACCCTGGTAGACCATAGAGAGGAAAAAGTTTTTCAAATCTCAGTGTTTGATTGGCCCTTACAGTCAAATAGTGTGGGGTTTTTGAATTCTGCCAGGATGAAACTACATGTCCCATTATTTCAGTTACTTGGATCTTTGCACTTGATGAGGCAAGGTGGTCTGTGCAGTTCCTAGACTGTCAAACACGGGTTTCTCATTTGAACTTTAAACAATGCATGTAAGTAAGACAATTCTTAGGTTGAGAAATTTCTTCTGTACTGTTACTTGTTAAAACACTTCAAATAAAGCTTAAATTTCACTGATTTAAATAACCTTTAAACCTTGACCTTGCAATTTGATAGTAGAAGCACCTTTTGAAAGGTACTTTTAAAAATTTTTTTGATTTTGTACTGCTGTAAAAATATTTGCAAATAACTTTTTCCCTCCTGTTTTAAGCTGGAAGAATTTGATATTTTAGCAAGTACCTTAAAGCTGTTTGACAGCAATGAAAACATGGTTATTCATCAACATTCCATATTAAGTAACTGGTGCTATGTTTTGCCAAGGTAGGAGTCTGTTTACATTTCATCAGAAACAAATATTTCCTGAAATGATTGCCATGCCAGTTGTGAATTTGATACTAGTGATAAGAATTCTTCTGTTTTACAGGCTGCTTTAAATTTGGGAATCTTTCTTTTTTACTTCTACAGTGTCAGTGTTACAGAAAATGAGAAAAATTAATCAGTGGATCATTAACTATACATTTAAATATTATATCAAGTTTAGTAATCTCTGCTATTTCTGTGGTATGCAAGGGCGTTATTTTTTCTCAAATATAATGTTGGCAGGAAGTGTCAGTTCAAAGCAAAACCATATCTCCAACTTTGCCACAAATTATCCCTAGTTTTTCCTATAATTTTCGTCATAAAAATACAAGAACCAATGATATATATGCTTTTATTCTACATTTACTGGTAGTGAGTTTTAGAGACATGAGAAATTAGAGTTGTGCATGTCAAGTCTTTCCATACTTTAAGAAATACTGCTGTTGTTCTGTCATAAATTTATGAGCTAAAGGTATTAGTCCTCAAAACATAAAAATAATCCATAAATTATTTCACTGCCAAAAATAAGGTTTACTTTTCTCCCAAAGTCCAGTGTATTTTCAGCTGAACTTTATTATACCCTTTCTAAGCATCCCTTTTTTACCTATGTACAGCATGAAAATGGGTCAGATCATAAACATCAGCCACGTAATTCCTCCAGAATCTCCTTTCCATTCCTATGAAGAATTTCAGATGCACTGGAAGAGTCTGGTAAGAAACAGTACACACTGCTTTTGTTTCCCCCTCCCTTCTGTACCTATTGAGTTTGTGTTTGTAATACACATTTGTGTTTGTTTTTTTTTTTAAAGTATGGATATGTTCTTCCAGAGGATCTTGAAGAGACAAAAATATATGCCAGTGTTTACTTCAAGCCAATAGGGGAAAGGTTCTTTACGTATCCTCTCAGTATATTTTTCTTACATTTCCTTTACTACACCTCTATGAAGATCTAATTTTTCGGTTTTGATCATGCTATTTTCTTCTTCTATTATTTCATAGAAGCCCATGGAGAATTTTTGCATTAGCACACAAAGTGGAGCAAATACTTAGTCAAGTCTTTGTGTATGTCTTGAGTAATAGTCAAGTAGATCAGTTTACTTCACAGCTTTTTTAAACATGGTAATGCCACTCTGGGTGGTGATGTACAAGGAATAGTTAAACTCCCATTAAAAAATATAGCCCACAAGGATTTGTTTTGAGGAGAAGATTCCTTGTAGGAAAGACCAGACTAAGGATTAATTATACTGAGTAATCTTTGCTATGGTAGGTTAGTATGGCATAATCATGTTGAGTTCTATAACTTTATAAGCGTCAGTTCCTTTAGAAAGTAAGTGCTTTTGATCACCTTCTTTTCAAAAGCTTTAGGCATGTTCATGCTTTCTTCTCAACAAAGATGATTCATAGTCATAGAAATGTAAAGAAACTTGTTATGTAACCCTGAATACTTGTTCAGGTACCCTTTAAGTTGCATTCGAAGTCAGCCAGTGCAGTATTTCCCCAGAACAGATTCAGAAAGTGTGTTGAACTCATTTCTTTCTGACATGAAGCTTAATCTTTCACATCTCTGTGGATTTCCAGTGAAGATGACAAGTAAAGCACTTTATGCTACACACGAACTCTCCAGGACTCCGGTGCGTGTGAAGTTTTTTATAACCATATTAATAGCATATACTTTGCTCATGGTAGCAACTGGTCTTTGTCATATTCAGAACACAGTAAGAGTGTGAAACGATGCTTTTCACAACAAACACCTATCAATTGTATGACTTCTAATTAAATACAAAATTAAATATCATATTGCAGTTTGCCATTGTTATGTTGGTGATCACATCACAAATAGGTTAAAAATATTGGATAATTTAGAGTTAACTAGTTGCTATCAATATTTGCAGTTCTTTAGACCTTATTTTACTATTTTGCATATCCAGAACTTTCTCACACCTCTTCTGTAATAATCATAATAAACCTGAAAAAAAAAATATTATTATTGTAGCTACAATTTAATTAAAAACAAGACAGACTGAGAAAAAGTTAAAATTCTGTGTGCTTATACATTTAAAAACACTCAAGCTGTAAGATTCACTCCATGGCTGGTGATGGAAAGAAGGCAAGCAATCAAAACTCCTTTAATTTGAGGTTGTGACAAAGGATGAGACTCAAATTTCTTTGGTGGTAGTGTGTGAAAGAAGAAATGAAGTAATTAATTCTGAACAAAGAATAGTGACAGAAATTGCAGAGATTGTAAAATACTATAATCCCCTTTCAGAAAGCAGTTCCTGTTTATGTCTCCTTGGTGATCAAAGCTAGAATAGCTCCTCTTTGTCATCTGCAGTTTTTATAGACATCCAAACTGTCTTTTGCTCAGAATACAGATGCCCTTAGAAGTCTTAAGAGATGAGGAGCCCTGTCAGTCAAACTCTCTGCAGACCCTCTCAAAAGGGATAGGCAATACCCAGTTGGGAAGCACTAAAGCAAGATAATGACTGTAATTTAAAACTTTTCTTCTGAGAAATACAATATTCTGGCATAGTCTATAAACAAAGAGCAGGGGAGGAGAAAGTAGATCTTTATAGTGGCAATAAAATATTGATTAAAAATATAGTTTGGATTAATTCAAAACAGGAAAATGTCTGATTCGATATTACATATTGTGACATATGTTGATATCTTAGAGGGATGCATTAGGTAGCACTATCAGTTTTTGAAATCCATTCAGTTTAGCAACTCTTGTATTGCAGGAAATAAAATCTGAGCATACGAAATTGGCTGGTGACGTGGTTTGTGTAGTATCTCTAACACAGGATCCTCCAAGGAAACGAACTTTGCCTGCAATTCCTTCGTCATGCAGTATGGAAAACAGCCACTGGATGGAGCGTTTGATCAGAGAGCCAAAAGAACACACTTTTTTGAGTAGCTGTAAGGGTACCGAAAAGTTTACTATTGATGCAACAGAGAAATCAAGGAATAACAGGCAAACACCAGGAGTACCAGAGTTGCCTTGTGGGAGATCTTTGGGAATGCCTGTGAATTCAGTCTTGGAATTCCCTCCCCAAAATGTCAGCAAAATTATACCAATTTTCAAAGGACAGTTGATACAAATGAATGGAAGGACCACAAATCAAAAGGATGGCAAGAGGAAAGAAGACACTGAAAGACATTCACCAATAGAAATGATGGGTGTTTCATCTATGCTGAGTCTGCACAAGTCCAGCATAACTCAGGTTTGCAAACCTGTTCAAAATATGTCAGTCAAAAATCCTACTCAAAGCAGCATACTTCAGGTAATAAATGTGAAAACATACACAAAACGTACTACACACATATTTCGGTGGAAAACAGAGGCTGGTAGGCAAATGATTAATTCTGATTTTGTTGCTAGCTCAGCGTCAGGTGGGAATTCAAGTGAAGTCAGTCACAAAAAGGCCAGTTCTCCTTCCTTTCCTAAGAATGTTGGGCCAGTGTTTCAGAAGCCAGACATAGATATGAGCCTGAATACTTTTTCATCAACTCCTTCCAGTGCAAGAAGGGGAAAAAGGTTCGCAAATCAAAATACCTCACAAGTTCTTGAGAAACAACTCCAGTCAAACAAAGTACCTTTGCAGATTTGCAAATTAGACAATGAAATGACAAATATTGGTCTATCACAGCAACAAACGAAGAGATCAAATGAAGAAGCAGGGTTAAATATTTATGGATCTGTCTCAAATGATACAATGTGCATTGCCAGAAGTGAAGCAAACAAAGCAGTATGCCATTCTCAGGACTACATCGCAACCACTCGGCGTTCCAAATCTTACTTGGAACAGGTACAGTAAATAACAGAGCTTGTTCTCACAAATTCAGTATATTCTAAAACAACATGAAGCAGTAAAGAGCATGACTTCCATCATGTTCTACCATCATCCTCAATATAGTTTTCTGAAACTTCTACCATACAAGTTAATGTTTACAGCCACCACTGCTTCTCTTTTTTTTCTGAAAGGGAAGATGATTTACTGTGTTGTCTGAGATATGCTTTTTCTAGTTGGGACTTCTAAGGTAGGATAATTAGTTTTCCTTTCTTTAAGACAGTTTATCAATTTATCAAGATTTGTGTGAGGTTAGCACAGTGAAATACTCAGTGCTCAGTCTGTCTTCATATGAAACCACATTAACGAAAAGAATCTCAAACCTCATAAATCGTGTAGTGCTGAATGCAATGTGTGTAAGGTATTGTGCTGTTAGACAAACATTGAAGTTTTGCAAATACAAGTTTAATTACAACTTCACTAAAAGCACAAGTTGCAACAGGAAAAAAATTCCTATTGGGCATGAGGAAAAAAACTCTTCAGACTGAGAGTGGTGAAATATTGGAACAAGCTGCATAGAGAAGTTGTGGATTTGGTTTCATTTCAGATTCTCAAAATGACAGGATGGGGCTCAAAGCAATGTGGTATAGCTTCCCAGTTAGCTCTATTTTGAGTGAAAGTTGCAATTAGATTACTGCTAGAGGTACTTTACAACCTAAATTTTCTGTTTCTGCCTGTTTCAGTTAACACAGTGAAAACAAGAAATCTTATTGAGCCTGGTTCTGGTTAAAAGTAAACATAATGCTTTTCTGAAGAATAAGCCATTGTCATCATTGCTGCTTTAGACACCAAAAAATGATCAGCTGATTTTTAAAGCCTTACCTGCCAGCATATAAAAGGATATTTTCAAAATAACTCTGGTTTTAAGTATTTACCCACTGTACATATAAACATACATTAAATTATGATATGTTAGAAAATAGAAACCTTCATTAACTACTTCTCATATCGTATCACTCAGAAATAACTTTTTAGTTGTTTGTTTTACTGGGTTTTGCCTGGTTTTTGATGTTGTTTGGGTTTGTTTGTCAGCAGAAAGAAGAATGTAATTCAAAGTCAAAGAAAGCCAAAAGAAGTAAGCTTGCTATTTAGGATTTCTAGAGTACTGAAAGAAAACTGTAGGTATGCTCATTACAAATTTTAAATATTTTTCTTTACAAAAATAATATTCCTTGTCTGTAATAGCTCTTGCTCTTTTCGATCATGGTAATGATACCAGGCGTCCCCAGTGGAACCATTTGACTAAACAAATGGCTCCTAGAGAAAATAAGGAGGTAATAGAAACTAAGTTTTTTTGGTTTTATTGAATACTAGCAAATAAAGCTTTGTTTTGTTTTTGTGAAGCAGGCAACGTTAAATATGAAGACATCTTTTACTTAGTAGAACTTAGATTTTGGCTTAAATTGGTAGTCTGACTGGCTCTGGTTCTTTTTCTGAAATAAACCTGATTCTTTTGCTGCGGAGTTTCATTTCAATCTGATCTGTAGTTAAAACATTAAAGTGAGGCTGTTATATAATTTAGTATCATTAGATTAAGTGGGATGGCAAAATGCTTTTGTGGTGCTAAGGTCTAATCCAAGGACAAAAAGGTCTGTTCTATAAAATGAATAATTACAGTTTTGTGACTATATATTTGAACCTACATTGTCAATAATTGTCTTCCTTTGAATATTCCTTTGAATGTTAAGAATACGTATAGCAGATGAAACCCACTGGTTTTATTTACCTAATGCTTACCACAAGATACCAGTAGTAAAACATTCAAGATGGAGTAGCAGTAGTTAACTGCTTCTGAGATAAATAGAAGTGTATTTCTTCCAATGAAAATATTGATGGTCACACAGACACAACAGCACAAATGTATGTTACACAGAACAAACAGAAAAATGTAGTACTAAAAAAGCAAAATATAAACTATGCATCTTTTAATCTGGCTTTTGGCATCAATGAAAATGATAACAAGTAGCCAAATGTGCATTTCATCTCCAAGATGAACTTTGCATTCTTCCTTTTTTGTGAGAATGAATTTCCTCCAGAAAACATTGTCCATTGTGTCGATGGAAGCTTTCCATATAGAGCCTTTTTTCAGTATTCAGCATGTCCTGTTCCTGGGTCTAGCATTTCCCCTCTGCTGCTTCAAGCCAGCAGTTCAGGCATGGTCCTTCTTCAGAGGTGACCTGTTTTAATAGTTCAGCGTATATATCTGTAAGTTTAAAGTCTGAGACTTTCACTGAGGACTGATGTACAGAAATGGTGTCTCTGAGAATGGTCAGAACTTTAAACTTTTACTTTAACTTTTTTTTCCCCCTTTATTTATGACTTAAAATGCCACAGGATCAAGTTGATTATGGTAAATGTTGTTTAAACCCTGAAGAGGAAAGAATGTCTTCCATAAAGTGTTTAAAATAAAATGTCTCAGAACCCCATCGGTGTGGGATTTCACACAGTCTGTCTATGGCATTGGGTTCTTCATTGATGTTGATAATTTGAAAAGAAAACTAAAGCTAAAACACCTTCCCCTATTGGATCAGTGCCTACAATTCTGATTCGGAAAAGCTTTTCTCTGAATCCCTTTTTTATGTATTACTACAGTTGCCTTCAGAGTGCATGTTTTCATTTGAACACCTGAGAACTGTAAGATTTCAAATTTACTGTGTAGCAAGATTTATGGGTGAGAAGGTAATTATGATGGAGTTCAAGGCAACAGAAATGACTTGGCTCTATAATTCATGACAATAACAACATTTTTTTACAATTATCATGCAAAAGGGTCAATTTTTATGACTAATGTGCCAAGTTGCACAGCTTCTTAACTTGTTCAGGAAATCACATCATATTCCTAATTTTCTTCTTTGCTTTGCTGGTGAGAATAGTGGATATGTTAATAAAGCAATGTGAGAGAAATATTTAACATCTTAAGAAGCTGAACATTTGATTCTAATGCCAAGCCATTCTCATTCATTCTGGTTTTACCTATATGTAGACCATCCCCCACTGTCTGGGAAAAGACTTGGACTTTCCTTTGGCATAAAAAGAGCAGATTGATATTAAGCATGCATTTGAGATGCTCTCCTCCAGCCCCCATATTTAGAGGTCTGGCATATGATGGATAAATTGTTCTTTTCTGGGTCCATGTGGACTGGGACAGTGCTGAGTTGTCCAGCCTGGGGAGTGGGGTCAGGACATCTGCTGTTGAGTGAGATTTCTAGAGTCTATTTGGTCCATCTATTAGGTTTTACCTGTATTTAGTAGGAGTTTTGATATCTAACACATATGTAGACAGCTAAATTTAAGTGGTCTAAATCTGGACCATCCCAAGAGTCAATCTTGAATTCAGTTTAGATAAAGACCTGCCTGATTACAGAGTTTTCAGAAGAAGTTTATAGATTCTTTTCAAGCTATTTTGTATTTGCTGTCAAAGTTTTTAAAAGTCTCCATGCTTAATCTTAACAAAAGTCATCCTATCATTTTCAAAGTCAAAACCTACTGTGGAAGTTTGGCTTCTGAGGAAATCAGCAGAGCAGAACTTCCATTGTTTTTCATTTCTGCAAGATTCTTCCTGGTTAGGAATAATCTAATTCACTGTATGCTTGACCATTTAAAAATGCTAAAGAATACTTTCTAATAATTCTGTCTCTTATTTTCTTGTAGAACTGAGAATGTGGTTTGGCTACCTGAGCTCAGATGGTTAAGAAGGTATGATTAGACTTCCTTCTTCCATCACTAAACTTATTGTAGTATTTTGAGGGCTTTAAATTTGAAATCCCAAGCATAACAGGAAGTATAATGCTGTGTGTAGTGCCATAGATTTATCAAGGAGATAATTCTTTCTTCTTCTTTATAAAAGGGCAAAAATTTAACCTGAAAGCCCCAAATCCAAACTTTGTAAACATAGTAAAAGTACAAATACAAGTAGGAAATATAGCAACTTCTGTTTGCATATTAGCCACAAAGCTCTGTGTTCTCTTCTGGTTTCTTTTATGAGCTAAACTTTTTCTGCTTTCCTCCATTCAGGTTCCGAAGACAACATTAACATTCGTGAGGATCTCTGAGCTTTGTGAACTTTGTCTGTTTATTTTACATCCCTGGTACCTGTTTCTGGATGAAAAACTGAGGGTTAAATACATTCAGGCAAAGGTGCATCAACAACTTCTCCAGATAGTTTAGGTTAATGAGCCTCCTGTGAATTTGAAAATTTAGCTGACTTCTTAGTTTTTGAATCACTTTATATCTGTCCTAGTACTCACTTAAACACTAATTCTTCCAAGTTACTTTGAAGTTTCAAGTCTATCTTTTTATGATATGATTATATTTAATTCTTTCCTATGATTTCTGGGCCTCTTTCTTTCATCACTAAAACATTCCTAAATAACTTTTCCTTGTCAAGTCAGATGGTTAGAAAATAACTAAGTGGTACATTTTTTGTCAGAGGAATAATCCAGAGGCTGCATTTGATTCAAGCCTCTTCGTTCTTATTATAATTCTTAATGAATTTCTAATTCCAGAAAGGAAATTGCTCTGTAAAACATTTGTTTTAGGTCAGATTGGTAATGCCATTCTTCAGCAGTTTGTGCAGAGTGTGTATAGCTGTCCTTTGAGTAATTTTGTCAGCAGAAACCTATCTTCGATGACCTCCTTGAAGATTTAGTTACAGATGTATAATATATAGGATTGTTGCCCCACATTCACTGGTTTTAAGTGAATATTATTTTTACTTGGAAAGAATCAAATGTCCCACTAGCTCCTAAACTCAAACGATACAGAATTGTAGTTTAACACTTGCTTTGGATATACATTTGCAAAACTTTTTTCCTAAAGGAATTGGTACAGTGGAGCTTTATGTGCTTTACGAAACCCTTTTTCGGGTTGTATTGCCATAGCTGTATATCTATGTGCTTCATAAACTGTTTTCTTCTGTTTGTTTGTGTGTTTTTTTTTTCCTGAGTGGTGACTGTTAATGTAGCTCTGATTTAATGGTGTCAATGTTTAAAAGGAGGTGGGTACTTCAATGGCATCTAACTTTCTCAAATGTAATATAAAAAAGTAGAAATCCACACAAATATTAGAAAAGTTTGAGCAATATGCTCAGCTAGACATCAAATTGTATTTCCATTTGTCTGGCAATTGGCATACAAAGCTACTTTTCAAATATTAAGGATTCTTTCATAGGTTCAACTATATGTACTCAATCTTGTCTTATGGTATGAAAATGCATGTAGAGCAGTTGCATTTCTGCTATGCTATATAAATTAGTGCTCCAGCTGATCCATTTCCTATTGTTGCTTTTTAAATGCTGCCAGTTGCCATCATTTGCCTTTTATTATAAGAGAAGTAATTTCACATTATTCTTGCATTTTCAAATGTTTGCATCATTCTGTGTTATCTGTTGTAATATTCAAAATACAGACAATTTAATTATTGCAGATCCAGTTTCTTCCACTTAAAATAAACTGTTGAATTACTCACTTGTGCTAAATTCCTGAATGCTTCTTAGTCTGTGCTGTAGCAGAAGACCCTGTTATTGTACCCCACCCACCCTTTGTAAATGTCTATTAGGGTGTTGATAGTGAGTGGAAACAGTGGATGCAAGAGTGTTGTTGGAAATGATACTGGTGGGTTGGGGAAAGAGATGAGTGCTGTGGCTGCCTTCAGAGGATTTGGCAGTGCTGGAAGAACCTTTGCTGGTACCTTACCTTTCACTGTTTATATGGAGAGACTGTGTGAGCCTGTCTCAGTTTCTCCTTTTAATCAGTTCTTACTAACTGGGCAGAATATTCTCGCTTCTGGCAGGTACATGAAGCTGTCAAAGCACCCAAGCCCTTGGCATCTGGCAACACTTGGAGCCTCCACACATGATATCTGCAGGTTGATTTACCAGGATTAAAGGCACAGACCCCTCCAACCTGCCCCAGAATATATAAATGGAACATCAAGAACAAGTGGAAATGGAAAAGGTTAAAATAATCCCCAGGTGTGAGAAACTGGTAAGAATTTAAATGGCAAATGCTATTTGATGCCTGCTGAGTTTTACAGTGTTTTATAGCTTTTTCATCAGTTTTCCAATCACCTGATTCTATATCTAAGCAGATTCAGACTTACATTTGCAAAAACTTTCTCTGGTCACTCTTAGAGAGGCCTGAGGAAGCTTCAGCTGAAGTATTCACAAGCAGTTCACATTATTCAGTAAATATGCACGTCCGGAGAGGGATCTCTTCTCACATATTTTCCTAAGTTGACAGTGTTCTTTTCCTCCCTAGCCTTCACAGATGTAAGCCAGAGGGACTTAATACATACTTTCAGTTGGCATATGCTCAAGTGCTCTGGCAAATCTGAACTTAGAAGTTTCTGAATGATATCATACGTGCTTATAACAGCAGGGAAGCTCGCTGTTCAGTTCTTTTGGTGCTGGTTTCATACCAGCTTGTGGTTAATAGCTGGTTTAAAAGCAGTCAGATTAAGACCTCCAAAAGCTCTATGTCATGATATCACAAAGTAACTGAGTAAATACAGCAATTTAAGGACTTTGGGCCTTACACTGATTTGTGTCAATATGCCCATCCTAGTTGAAGAATTCTGTGTCATCTCTCATACTAGTTCAGGAGAACAATTCGTTCCAGCCCTGCAAACAACAGTGTTCTGTCTCTTCACAAAACTCTGTTGTTCTGCTGGCCAATGGACAGTGCAGAGCAGCAGGTCAACCTCTCACCTAAACATGTGCAGCAAGGATGAGCAAGGATGTTCTCCCTGGGATCTGTGCAGGACTTGATGCAACTTCTGAACAGCTCAATCTCCCCAGGCCAGCATTAGGATCTCGGACAAAGCACTCACTTTTTGGAAAATACGTGAAAATAGTTCCCAAGGAGCTGTCAGTTCCACCAGGAGCACACACAGCCTCCTGCAATGATTTGGTTTTATTGGTCAAAACAGTGACAACAAGTCTCTTACTAAACCAAGTATGTAACAGGGAGTCAAACTTGCTCCAGCGAGAGAATTTCAGATGTATTGAAAGCTAATAAGTCTGATCTTCTCACAGGATGAAGCACCATGTCTAGGACCAGATAATCACTTTTGGGAACAGATACAGTGTGAGAACAGCCAAATACGTGTGTATGTGTGTGAGTATAGACATAGACACACACACATACATACAACTAGATTTCATTGCAGATGTTTAAGATGTTCCAGTACAGACAGTTCAGATGGGGCAACAGCATTTGGCAGCTCCCTGCTGCCCTGTACCAGGGGATGATATATGAGGCGTAATTTTTCTTTTGTCACCCCAATTCTCTTGTCCACAACACAATTTATATTGACACCATTTATATTGACAGGAAGAGTCTGCCAAAGCTTAGCTGGCTTTAACTGTGCCATCTCATTACTATATGAGCTTAATTAAGTACTGTTAAACCATCTACTACTATTTAAATAAATCAGCACTTAGCCATATGTGCCGAGAGCTGCAGTTTGCAGTGTGATATAAAATCTTGGGTGATGGCAGCCTAATAGTAAAGGTTAAAATTTTCACTCTTTCCTACATGCCAGGACCTAACACATTGATCTGTGCACTGCAGGCATGCCTGGTAGTTGAAATGGGCATCTGGGTAGACAATCCAAAGTTGAACGCAAATAAGCATAAAGCATGTGGTTATGTGCTCTTCAGCTTCCACAGCACAGTAAAACTCATTTCCCTTACTTAGGTGTGATATGGCAGCACACATAGCAACAACAAACATTCCTCTTGCAAAGCAGCTGGCTGCTGGTCTCAGCTCAGCAGTAATAGTGCTAGGGAAGTCAGCTAAGTCTGTTCAGTGCAAAGTGCTATCCAGCGTGAAAATAAGAAGGGTTCTACTGGGAGGTGCTAGCAAAAGATAACTGTGCCTACACATCCCAACTGGATGCAGATACCTGTATAACTTTTTATGTTACATTCTTTTTATTCTATTTATTATGCAGCAGAAATGTTTTTATTGCAACTGGAGCTGCATGGCTCTGGGATATTTCAAAGCCGATGAAGTAAATGAAGCAAAATTAAATTTCTGCTGAAGAGGGCAAAAAAGGGTGGTAAGTCATAATTCAAAAATTATAAAGTGTAATTTTCATACTTCAAAAGAACAAATTGTCAGAAAATTGACTGCGTTTTTTCATATTCATATAATGGAAAGTAATATAGAAAGAAAAAAAGGACCCTCAGCATAGCAGAAAGCATTCTGCAGCTCATTGTGGCACTGAGGTGACAGAAAGCAGCCCTGCAAAAAAGGACTTGGGAGTTCTGGTGGATGAGAAGCTGGACATAAGCCAACAGTGTGTGCTTGCAGCCCAGAGGGCCAATTGCATCCTGGGCTGCATCAAAAGAAGTGTGGTCAGCAGATAAGAGAGGTGATTCTGCCACTTTATTCTGCTCTGGTGAGACCTCACCTGAAGTACTACACCCAGATGTGGTGCCCTCAGCATGAGGAGGACATGGACCTGATGGAGTGGGTCCAAAGGAGGACCACGAAAATGATCAGGGGGCTGGAGCACCTCTCCTACAAGGACAGCCTGAGGGTTCTGATGTTGTTCTGCCTGGAGAAGAGCAGGCTCTGGGAAGACCTAATAGTGGCCCTGAAGGGGGCATAAAAGAAGGCTGGAGAGGGACTATAGTGATAGAACGAGGGGCAATGGTTTGAAATTAGAGAAGAGTAGATTTAGGTTGGACATTAGGAAGAATTTCTTTACCATGAGAGTAGTAGAACACTGGAACAGGTTGCCCAGGGAGGTCACTGAGGCCTTATCCTTGGAGATATTCAAGATCAGGCTCGACAGGGTTCTGGACAACCTGATCTAATGGAGGATATCCCTGCTTACTGCAGGGATTTGGACTACATGACTTTTGGAGGTCCCTTCCAATCCAAACCATTCTATGATTCTAACGTATGTGACCAACATTGTCAAGAACTGAAATCTGTGTAAATTCAAACATTTGTTAACCAGGATATTTCTGTAGTGCCTTTTCTATTGAAAGAGAGACTTAAGTAAGACTCAGTTCCATATGGTTTTATACTCTGGGAGATCAGATGCTCTGAAGGCTGATGAAAACATGTCACAGAATCACACACAAAATCACAGAATGCTAGTGGTTGGAAGGGACTTCTAGAGATCATTTAGTCCAACCCCCCTGCCAAAGCAGGATCATCTAGGATGCTATTAGACATGCATCAGAGTTACCAAACCATAACCCTGAATGTCTATATTCAGGGTGACAGTTATGGTTTTCTACAGGATCATAGAATGATTTGGGCTGGAAAGGACCTTAAAGATAATTTAGTTCCAACCCCCTGCCATGGGCAGGAATACCTCCTACTAGCCCAGGTTCCTCAAGGCCCCATCCAGCCTGGCTTTGAAAGCTTCCAGGGTTGGTGCCTCCACAACTTCTCCAGACAACCTGTTCCAGTGCCTCACCACCCTCATGGTGAAGAATTTCTTCCTAATATCTCATCTAAATTCAGCTTTTCACAGTTTGAAGCCATTACCCTTCATCCTGTCACTGTATGTCTTTGGAAAAAGTCCCTCTCCAGCTGTTGTGCAGGCCTCTTCAAATGGTGGAAGGTGCTATAAGGTCTTCCTGGAGCCTTCTCTTCTCCAGGCTGAACCCACTCCATTTTCAGTCTGTCTTCATTGCAGAGCTCCTTTAGGAATGCCCTCACTAGAATGCCACCCAAAGTGAGCACTTTGTCCTATTGACCAAACCTGGGATATTATTTTTCAGTCTGATAGTACTAATTGGATATTCTGCCTCTGCAGATAAGTACTGATAAAATCGGCTCTGCAGATCGGTGAGTGCGAGTGCATGGCAGTAATGGAAAGCGCACAGCTCCCCATTGCTGGGCAGCTACCCAGCCCTGCTCACAATTAAGCATACATCTTCATTAACTGTCGTCTGGAGATGAATTGATTGATGCTGGCAGTATAAGTTCAAGCAGTGTGAACCACCATTCAGATGTAAAGGAAAAAGCCACATCAGTTTGGGGATTTTGCCTGTACTGGGAATACTATGTGTGCCTGTATCAGTTGGCTATTGGCATGCAGGCATCTACTTAAACCTGAGGCCCCAGCTGAGTGACAGCTGCTGAACTGAACTGCCTTTCTCCTGGCAGAGCCAAAGCTGACAGCCTTGGCATCAGAATGCCAATTTTACCCACTTTCCCGGGCTTTTTCTGGGCTGGAGAGAGCTGACTGGGTGGGAGTGGGCAAGAAGTTAAATCACAGAGACATTCCTTTAGAGAGCTGGTTTGCATGTTTGACATGTGACTACAGTGATTAATTAATTTTAAATGAGTCCAAATTAAAAGGCTAAAAGGTACTTAGTTCCTCCATTGCTCTTTGGTGATAATAAGCCAACAGGAATTTATCACAATAATCACACTGGGAGTTCCAGTATTCAAAATGCTGTATACAGCTTCATGGAGGAAAATTCTCATCTGCTTGGATCTTAGAGAACGCTACTGGAAAGTTTTAAAAGTGGTATAGAAGAAGGGTATTTTTCTGCATCAGACCTTAAAATATATGGTGGGATTTTTTTCAAACGTCAGTAAAAAAACTCCCTATTTTTATGCTGTCATATGGAATTTGTAACCCAAGATGGAGATCTAAAACAGTCTTATATTGGTGGCTGGAAAGGAAAACACAGAGTGAGAGATCTCGGGAAGTTTCTGTAGATTGAGTAGGAAGGTAAAGATACGCAGAAGGATTTTTGGTGAATTGAGCCCATTCCCCTACAGATTGAGGGCACGCTCATCTAGCTGGAATCTCATATGAATCTACCTTAGTCTTGCATCAGTAATGAGGTAACACTGGAAGTATGCATCATCAATTTTTAAGACAGCTACTGTAAGGAAAAAAAACATCAGACTTTGTGAAGAGTGTAATAAACCTGTCAGGGCTGCCTTTTAACACCACAACATTTTTATTTTCATGTCTCAAAAGAGTCTGTATCTGTTTAAGTTACAGGAACACTCATTTATTGTAAAGTTTCACACAGTACCCAGGGGAAATTTGATGCAAAGTTTAACTCCTCTAAATCAACTGCACATGCCTGCTACTGCAGAATCAGAGTATTTTGGAAAGATTTTAGAAAAAAAACTACACAGCAGCCTTTTAATATGTTCATTGCAAGAAAAAGTTTAGCATAGAATGCACTGATCGGGAGAGTTATATGTATTTTTGTGAACATAGATTTATGAGGTAAATACAAATAATATAATATTTCATTAAGATATAGTACACTTTACTATCACTTTTAGATCTAACAGTCAGATAAGCTCAGGAGGTCTGTAAAAATTTGGAAGTCATAGTATCATAGAATACTTTGGGTTGGAAGGGACCCTTTAAGTTCATCTAGGCCAACCACCTTGCAGTAAACAGGGACATCTTCAACTAGATCAAGATGGTCAGAGCCTCATCCAACCTGGCCTTGAATGTTTCCAGGGATGGGGCTCCCACCATCTCTCTGCGCAACTTGGGCCAGTGTTTCACCACCCTCATTGTAAAAAAACATTTAAAATCTCCATTATGTCTAGTCTGAATCTACCATCTTTTAGTTTAAAACCATCACCCATTGTCCTATTGCAAGATGCCCAGTCCCGATCTTTCTTACAGTCTCCCTTCAAGTACTGACATGCCTCAATAGCACCTTCCTGGAGCCTTCTCTTCTCTACACTGAACAACCTCAACTTTCTCAACCTTTCTTCACAGGAGAGGTGCTCCAACCCTTAGATCACTTTTGTGGCCCTCTGCACAAAATGGGGTGTATGTCTTTTCTGTGCTGAGGACCCCAGAGCTGGATACAGTACTGCAGGTGGGGGCTCACCAGAGCAGAGCAGAGGGGAAGAATCACCACCTTTGACCTGCTGGCCACAAGTCACACAGCATCACTGGGTATGACAGTTCTGATGAGCTTGTTCTCAAACAGACTGGAGACGTAGTTGGAGGCACAGGCTAAGTATAGGAACAGAACTGGTGATTATCAAATTTTGTAACTGGTTCTGGGTGACCTGATTCCCACTGAGTTCTTTGTACCTTTAGTTGTGTCTTCCTTTACCATGGCAGTTATTTCAAAGCTAATTAATCAGTCATTGAATTCTGTGTCATTTTTCTTACTCCCCTCTCCCACAAGTTGATGCATGCTCATTCCAAAGGCACAGCTCTCTGCTTGCATCCCAGTGAGGATCTTCCCACTTCTGCCTCATGAACTACATGCTCAGGACTTCAGTGTGAATGATGCATTTTTGGGAATGCTCTACAGAAAGTAATTAATGGGGCTGGCTTTCATTCTTGGTGAGTCATGTTTGGGTCAGCAACAATTTTCGTACAGTTTAGGTTGTTCACTCTTGCCTGATACGACAGATGTGATTAAATGCATTCAGAGTGTCAGAACCAGGTGTCTTTAAAAAGGGAATCTAAAGAGAATTGAAAGAAGCTTTTATTTTTCCTATTTTTGGTCTTTTGAGACTGAGATGTTTCATTCACATCCATACACATTAGATTTCTTTTATCTTTTCCTTCTAACTTTTATTCTTGTGCGAAATAATATTTTGACTTAAACCAGAACTGTGAGCATAGTTATTCTGCTCGTATGTTTGCTTGTGTCTTTTTTTATCCTTGTCCTGTCTGCATCATCTTCTGTTGCTTCATGTTTATGCTTGCAATGTGTTGCCTCACAAAGGTACACACTCCCATTCCTGATGATGTTTTGTTTCTCTTTTCCACTTACTCATTTTCCTCCTGCTCTGTTCCAGAGTGGGTCAATCAAGGACACAGTCCCTTGGGGTGTCCCTGTCCCTATGTGTATCTATCCCTGTCAGCATCTCCCTGGTCAGCAGTGCCAGCCCAAATGAGTGATAGCTTCATCTGTGGGCAAGCATCTCCATAGTGGCAAGGCTCCCATGCAGGATGAAATGGCTTCAGCCCCAGTTGGACAACAGGATCTTTTCTTCTGTCTTTCAGCCTCCCTCCTCACACTTGAACATGTTTCCCTATTCCTGCATTGGTGGTCAGGCACCAACTGGACCTCTGTCTGCCCCAGCAGCAGGAGAAGGCAGTGTCAGGGTGATGTGGCTTGTGTGTGTCCTGTTCTCTCACAACTACAGCAGCAGAAGATGCCTGCCATGCTCCAGTCCTCAAACTTGGACCCTATGTCATTTTTGAGCAAGCCAGTGCTTCCCACAGACACTTTATATGTAAACACCAGAAAAGATCTTAACAAGAATGGTCTTTGTTTGAATGCAAACTGTTTGCTCAAAGGTGCTGATCCCACTTGGTGCCCAGGCCCTGGGCAGCCAATTGCCTCCCCGGATGCCCTGACACCTACCCCTCCACTTCCCCATTCCAGACTTGCAGTGTTTATCCAGGTATGTTGATGTTGCTACAAGAGTTGTGTGGAGCCAATTCCTTCCTGGGCCAGACAACAGCTAATTCTGTCTGTGCTTACTTGCCAGAAATCTATTTCTGAGCAGCCTGGCATGCCCCAGGAAGTCAGACAGCTTCAGTCTCTCCCACAATACTTGCTCTCTCCCACAGTCTTATCCCAGTCTGGTGTTTTCTTAATTTCCCAGCCAGAAATCTCTGTCACTAGTCAGTGTTTTCTTATTCCTGTCTTGGCTTCTGCACTTGCACCAGCCCAAGCAAAGATCCAGGGAGGACCATGTTTGCCAGTTATCTTCCAAGTTTTGTTTGGAGGGCCTTTGAGAAAGGGACCTTGAGAGCAGTGGCTCTTCCTGGGTGCAAGGGCAAGGGAACATGTTGCTGATTTCAGATGCCCCTGACTGCACCACTGTCTTTCTTCTAAAGGCTACATCCTTTTATGCCCGGTGATCACTGCCAAGAAATCCTCCAGTTATATATGTGGATGTATATATATTCCTCCAGTTGTGTATGTGGATATCTGGAAAGTGATCCCATAGTATCCCAAGATGGGGTGACAGATACACCAGCAAAGCCAGCCTTTTGCCTTTTTAGAAATACAGAGAGCCTTGTTTGTGCTTCTGCTGTCATAAAGTTTTATCGCAGCCTTCATGGTGGACCTGGATCTATAGTGACTTCCAGGACATCCTATGTGGGACTGAGATTTCATAAGGCATCAAGACCATGAGAGTGCACTTCTTAGTAGCCCTGTTACATAGAGCTGAGCAAAGCATGGGAATGAGAAAAGCAAAGGTGTTTTTAACTGGTGCAAACTATTGGGCTTTGAGCTTGGGCTTTGGAATAAAGTCTACGTCTGTGCAGGTGCACAGGGAAACCTATAGGTGCAAATGCTAATTGCTCCATTCCAGGTCAACTTCTGGCTTCGTGTGGCTAGTGCAGGGAGCTCAGGACTGAATTTTCCCACCTCTTCTCTTTTTTGTATAAGTGGCAGAGGTAAATATTAATGTGAGCAGAGCCATTTCTATGAGGCCAGATAGTTCAGGCCCTGGCTGTGCATAATGCAAACATGCTGCAATGGCTTAGTGGTACAGCCCATGCGCAGGGTCTGCCAGGGTGCCCTAAAGGGCTGCAGTGTGGGTATAGGAGGGCTTCAGCCTCGGCTACTCCAGAATTAACATAATAAAGGATTACAGAGGTGGCCTCAGAGATGAATCCTATCAGCTTTGGCTCTGCTAATTAATTTTCCATATGTAAGATTTGCCCCCAAACTATTCTTAGTATTTGGGGAATATATTTTGTTGCTTAGAGTTTGTGATTAAATGGGGAAGTAAGTCCTCATGCCCCTTCATCTCCCATTTATCAGCATGGCTGTGTTGAAACTAAAATAAATAACCTTAGAAAGAAGAACTTTATGTTACAAAAATACTCTTATCTATGAATGGGAAGTATGTGAATAATCCTGAAACATGTTCAAAACAAAACCCTGATGACCCAAAGAGACTGAAGTAACATTATCTTTCCTTTATTCAACCCAAGCAGAATTTAAATCTGCTGCAGGCAGTCTCTGGAAACAGCACTTAATGCGATGCCAGAATATCCTGCAGCAAAGGTGCAGCACATTAATATATGGATTTCCCTTGATTTCCTTTAGCTATGTGGAAGGACATAATTGGATAACTACACTAATGGCAATTGTGTAACTGATTCATTCACAACGATTAGTTAAGTGCGAACAACAAGAATTTAGACCATTGCATCAATTATTAAAATAAATCTTTATGAGTTTGGTTTGTAGGGGTCTTTGAAACTCAGAAAGATGACTTTCTGGAGTAGTACTTTGCAGGTTTGGGGTGTTTGGGTTTTGTTGTTGTTGTTGTTTTAAATTATTTTTAATTATTTTTTTATTTTTGCTGTTCCTGCCTTTGTTCCTGAGCCCTCTGCCTGATTTTGCATCTCTGTGGGCTTCAAGACTGGTGGATTTACAAAACATTCTTGTGCTTGTCTCAGTTTTTCAGTACATTTTTATGATACAATTGAACTGAATAATCTTAAAGGTGTTTTCCAGCCTGAGCCATTCCATGATTCCATGATGCCATTCTTCCAAACCCAGCCTGTAAAAAGATGGCAGAGGGACCCACCACAGCACGGTGACATTAACGTGGGCAGTAACATTGGCAGAAGGACATGCTGAGCCAACAAACCTGTAAGTCATCACCAGCTTTCCCAAAACGCATTTTCCATCTAAGCATTGATTCGTGATAAAACATTTTATCATTGGATAAAACTGAGCTGCCAGGGCTTAAGGTAAGAGAACAGCCTGTTATGTGGGAAGCAAATAATTACAAGCATTTGTTGCATTAGATCTTTGCGGTGATAGAGTTGGACTCTAGAAGTTGAGGGTTAAAATGGATGATCTTTGAGGTCTTTTCCAACCAGACGTATTCTGTGATTCTGCGAGATTCTGTGATTCTCCAAGACCAGCAGGCACTGCTCAAGACTGCTTGATGTGCACTGGAGCCAGTGCTGGGAGCACAGGTAACCACTCCATGACAAAAACTTTGGTAGCAAGCATAGAGTTCATAATAAGTCAGTATTTAAAATGCCTATATGAGCAGTAACACATCTTCTGTCCAAACATAGAAAATGAATAATAATTAGAGGAGGAAGAACTCAGTAGTTCTGTTACCAGTGAATTATTTTCTGAGATACTAAAAGAGCTGCAGCTCTTTCAACCCATTTTTACAACGTCTCTCTTGCAAAATAAGCAGTGTTATAATTTCAGGCCAGCACTCTAACCAGTTGGTTGCGGTTTTTTGTTTTGGTTTGGTTTTTTTTCAATTAGAGAGAAAAATTGGTTCCTTCGCTGAGTGAGTTCTGTGATCTAAAGCCACATTGAGATATTTCCCCTGTTATCAGTATGCAGCTGCTTGCTTTAAGTCGCTAACTTCTGAAACACTTTTTCAAACGTGCCTGCAATAGAATTTTTCATGTGGAAAAAAATGAGTTTGTGAAGCCCTTTTAATTATTTTACTTCAGTGGAAAGATTAAAATTGAAGCCTCTCTTGCTCCACATCCATGTTGCAACTTAAAAAGATGTAAGAGATTAATCATTTTTGTGCCAAATACAGAGCAAAGTCTGTTTCTTTCTTCCTACCACATAATCTGAAAGCCATCAAATTCCCTCCCCCCTGCCTCACCGCCATCTACTGTGTGTAAGTTGGTCGTTGTCAAGTACAAATTAAGGACCTGATCTAGAAATTGCTTCTGAATGGAGTTTTACAGGGCCGTGCTGGCTGCAGTGGGGGATCACAGGCTTGATTCAAAGCCTGCATAGCGCTGCCCTAATATATGGAGGATTAAAAGCTTTTCAGAGAAATAAAAAGGCTCTGAATTTGCAAACGTGGCCCATATATAATTGTAACTCTAAAAGCTTTGTTGCTACCTTAATTTTAGAAAAACTTAACATTATCTAATATCATTTAATAACATAACTCTGGTGAGATCTCACCTGCAGTGCTGCATCCAGCTCTGGGGTCCTCAGCACAAGAAAGGCAAGAGCCTTTTGGAGCTGGTGCAGAAAAGGGCCACAAAAATGATCTGGGGGTTGGAGCACCACTCCTACGAGGAAAGCCTGAGAGAGTTGAGGCTGTTCAGCCTGGAGAAGACTCCAGGGAGATCTTATTGCAGCTTTCAGAACTTAAAGTGGGCCTATAAGAAAGATGGGGATGGTCTTTATATCAGGGCCTGTTGCATCAGGACAAGGGGTAGTGATTTTATACTAAAAGATGTAGATTTTAGATGGAGGTATAATGGAGAATTTTTTTACAATGAGGGTGGTGAAACACTGACCCAGGTTGCCCAGAGAGGTGGTAAAAGCCCCATCTCTGAAAACATTCAAGGCCAAGCTAGATGAAGCTCTGAGCAACCTTATCTAATTGAAGATGTCCCTGATTTCTGCAAGGCGGTTGAAATAGGTGACCTTTAAAGGTCTCTTCCAACCCCAAGTATTTTATGAATCTATGATCCTATGATAATGGCCTGATGAGTTTTTGAATGTGAGGATGTACTTGTTGCCAGAGGTTGTTTGTGAATGAGGTTAGTGAGAAACTAGACCTCAAGATTTGTTTCTTCTTGAGCTCTTATGTTTTTGCAGTGCAATTTGCTTACAGGGAGGAAATTAAAAAACAAGGGCTGAAATGCAGCCTACTGGCTCCTGGGCTACAGCTGGTGAACACCACACCACACCACATGCTGCAGACCCATGAAAACCTTCATTGCAGAGTGGTTTGCTGTAGTTTCCACTTAGTATTTGTAATATGCATTTTAAATCAGGTGTGCATTAATGCATCAATTATCAAGAATGAGCATCACAGTGTTGAGCTTTTTATACAGACTTATTCAAGGCTAGCTGATTTTTAATGTGTGTGATTAGTTGCAACCAAAATTACAGTAATCAAAATGAAATTGTATACAAAACAGAATAGGAGGCTTTTACATATCAATGGGCCAAATGATGGAACAAATGCCAATTTGATTTCTAATGCTGGTTCAAATAAAATGTTTATAGGAATTACTTATGCTTTGATCTCAGCACTGAAAAATGTGAAGATTTTGTTTATTAAAAAAGACTTCAAAGCTATTAAACTGTCTGTTAACAGAAGGCGTGTCCGTATTTGTAAATACTATAACGAGTGACACTAAAATTGGGAGTTTGTTTTAAGCAGCATAGTGAGCATCATTCACAGTAACAGAGGAATCCCAGCTGCTCTGGGAAGTTCACAGGATCACAGGATGTTAGGGGTTGGAAGGGACCTCCGGAGATCATTGAGTCCAACCCCCTGCCAGAGCAGGACCATAGAATCTAGTGCAGGTCACACAGGAACACAACCAGATGGGTCTTGAAAGTCTCCAGAGAAGGAGACTCCACAACCTCTCTGGGGAGCCTGTTCCAGTGCTCCATGACCCTTACAGTAAAGAAGTTCCTCCTCATATTGAGGTGGAACTTCCTGTGCTGTAGTTTATATCCATTGCCCCTTGTCCTATCAGCTGAGCAGAGCCTGTCCTCTCCTTCTTGACACCCAGCCCTCAGATATTTATAAATATTTATTAAATCTCTTCTAAGTCTTCTCTTCTCCAGACTAAAAAGTCCCAGGCTGTCTTCATAGGGTGCATGTTCCAGTCCCTTAATCATCCTTGTTGGGACTCTCAAGTAGATCTCTGCCCCTCCTGAAGTGGAGAGCCCAAAACTGGATGCAATATTCCAGGTGAGGTCTCACCAGGGCAAAGTAGAGGGGGAGGAGAACCTCCCTTGATCTGCTGGCCACACTCCTCTTCATCTCCTTATGTCAACGTCCCCTTTGTTCAAGGTCTCCAGTTCCCAAGTGGTGGGTCTGTTCCCTGAAAACCATCCTTTGAGATGGGGCTTCTACAATGCCACTTTTGCAAAATGGTCTGGAAACTCTGGAGTCATATGCTCTGAGGCAGCTCACAAATTTGGGTTACTCCTAGGTATGAAAATTTTGGCATCTGCAGGTCCACTTCTTTTGCCAAGCAGCCATAGAACAGATCCCAGGCATTAAGCCTAGTAGGTAACGTGGCATAAAAATTACACTACTTCAGTGCTATTTTTGGTGTTCTTGTGGATATTTCTTAAAGCAGATATGTTCTTTTCCCCCCCAAAATACTAGCTTTGATTAATTAGTATTTTTCAGCCTTTAGAAAGTTGGTAAAAAAAAAAAATCCCAAACAGCTGGTTGTGGAAGCTTTACACAAGAAATACTACTTAACTACCTTGAATCCAATCCTAAGAAGCACTGCACTTCTCTAGAGCGATTTAATCACAGAATTTTCTGTGATGCCTGATTGATTGTTGTCTGTTTTCTGTGGCATGCCTGTGAGTAATTTCTCTCACCAGTTCACTCAGTGGCTTCACTGTGAACAGATTGCCTGCTGAGTTTCAGACTTTTCCCGTGTCCATCAGGTATTCTGGGTTTCCTAATGGAATTATTCTGGGCCCTCTGGCAGTGGTTTGACTGACAGGAAAAAGGGTTTATGTTCCCTGGACTTCCTATCTGATGTTTATTCACCTGATTCTGTTTGTGCCCACTGTTTCATGTGTTTCTTATGTTTCAACATATTTCATCACCAGCTTTCCTCTGAAACACTGCCAAATGGCACCTCGCATTTATAGCCTGCAATGGAAAGCAAATGAACTTACACCAATCTTTCTCTTGACCCCAGGGAGGCTGACTTTGGTGCCTGAGCTAACTGATCTATTGTACCTCTAGTTTCTTCAGCTGCAGTGGTGGCATTGATGCAACTATTCTCCTCTCTTCTGAAAGGATTGAAGAAGAGAGAGGCATGGAAATCTCCACAAAGGTCCCACTGCTTGATTTTTTTTTTCCAGTGCTGCAGACCACAGAGTTGGTTGGTGCTTTAGAGCTACCAACCACAGGACTAGCTTCAGTATGCTGTGTCAGGCAGGCAGGATGGCAGCCCAGGGTGGTAATGCAAAGCATGCACTGTGGATGGAGGCTTTGGGCTGAAAATGCTGGCAAAAAGGTCAGAGTTTCACTCTTACCTTTCCTCCAGCAGTCTTGTGTCCTGTCCAGGCCAGGCATAAAAGATATTTGCGCTGGGGGATGCACTTGGCTGGAATATACACCTGCAGTGTACCTAGCTCCTCAAGACTGTTAATAATCCAAATAACAGTGTAACTAACTACTACTTTTTATCATAGAATCATAGAATGGTTTGAGCTTAAAGGTCAACTATTTCTCTACTAGATCAGGTTGCTCAAAGTCTCATCCAATGTGGCCACTTACACTTACAGGTATGGGGCATCCACAGCTTTCTCTGGACAACCTGTTCCAGTGCCTCATTGCCTTCACAGTAAAGAATTTCTTCCTTATATCTAATCTAAATCTACCCTCTTTCAGTTCAAAACTGTTACCCCTCATCCTGTCACTACACTCCATGATAAACAGTCTCTTCCCATCTTTCTTGGAAGACAGCTATAAGATCTCCCTGAAGCCTTCTCTTCTCCAGACTGAACAACCCCAACTTTCTCAGCTTGTCCTCAAACAGGAGGTCATCCATCCCTCTGAACATCTTCTCTAAAAAACATTATAAATGAGAGCTGTTTGAAATAAATGGAAAAGTTAACAGTAGCAAAGCCTTGCTCTGTAGAGCTTTGCTCAAGGACAAATGCATTAACGCCTGTGAGGTTCTCAGCCTCTGTTTTCTGGGGCTCTAACTGTGACAGGGGCAACACAGGTATGGGAGAATATTGAGATGTAAAAAGCCTCCAAATCAGTAGGTTATCTTCATGTGATTTGGAGACAGGATGGTTATTACATCTTTTAGAAGTTGACTGTGAACTTGTTTATCAAGATAGCCGAGCCTGTAAAACACAGCTAACCTTTTACACAGCTATAGACTCTGTTGTGGTGGTAAAGGTGACCCACTAGGCTGGCCCCTGGGGAATAGGTACAGAGGTGACCCTGTGCTTAATGTGAACTGAGCATGTAAAAATTCCCCTAGGCCATAGAAATGAGAATAGAATTTGAACCACTGCAGATTGAATGAAGACTGAAATGTGTATTTATCTGTTGCTTATTTTGGTTTTGTTTTTTTAAGGAAGGCCAAGCGCTTGAGAAGCTCTCTGTTAGATGTCACCTGCTTATTTATCATTATTAAAAAGAAATTTATTTCTCTGCCCTGAGGTAACAAGTAACACAAATGCAGTAGCGCATAACAAATGCGTATGACAGAGCACAACTTGAGTGTAATTTCACTTGCAACACTTGTCGAGATGTTAGTCTCTCACTAGAACGGTGCCAGATTGCAGCTGGTGAGGATCTGACTGCTAATTTTCCACTCTCAATGGTCTGTACTATTTTGAGAAGAAGTTCTCTTTAATGAAAATTCCATTAACATTATCCTCTTCTGGTACTGTTAGCTGGGAAGATTCTACTTACCTTATTAAAAAATACTATTTTTCAAATAAACTTATTCTGACTTTTCCTTGTTCTGATGATGAGAAAATCTCTAACTAATGTGAGAGGAATAAAAATGTGCTGCCTTTTTTTTTTCCCTATAAAGAATATATTGTAAAAGATACCAGCCCCACCAGAACTGTTGTGAGAGCATTTGTGGCTTTCCGGATAGCAGGGCTGTTAGACAGCTCTTTTGTCTGAGTTGTAGTGGCTCTCTGACACATCCCATTTGATAACTGATGAGACTGCACAGCCAGCTTAAAATGTTCAGTTCCAGGTCCTCAGACTGTATAAAAAAGCCCCAGCTCTGTTAACTTCACTGGAGATGTGTCTATTTACACTAGCTGACATAGTGTGAAATGCAGCTATTGTCTGTGAGGGAAGAGGATATGAAATGTCAGAGAGGCAGCCACTGACAAATAGATTGTATTTGACCACAAAAAAGGAGCAGAATGAAATCCCTATTACTTTTTCAATGATGCTATTAAATGCTCTTCCACTAACTAATGTCACAAATCTTCTTTTTCCTCCTACAAGCAGCAGGCTTGTGTCAGCACAGACCACAATTTATAATGTGCTAACAATTTCTGAGAACCCTCCTAAAGAAAGTCTTAAGGTAACCCTCAGATATTTCCAGGTTGCAACAGAGTTAGACAAAGGATCCAAAAATGCTCATCCCAGATATTAAAAAGTCAAAATGTTGTTGTCAGTGGTAACAAAACAGCTATTCGCCAAATTCCTGGCAAGTCTGTGAACCTACTGAAGAGAGTTTGATAGGTTTCTTTTACTATGGCCACAGCATGTTCTGGTCCAAGACAACAAAGCACCTGAGTGGACTATAGATGCAGCAATTCATGCCAGTGATTTCCAGCTGCTTACTTGGTGGGTGACAATATCCCTAATTCTCAGGAACAAGCGTTTTCTCTCTCTCTAAGTTCACTGATTCAGAGCAGTTGGGTTTGTTTTCTTTTTTAGCAGATGACATTCTCTCTTTCTTCTGCCCTGCAGCAAATAACACATTGCTGATTAGAAAATAAAGGGGTTTATTGCCTGCTCTTTGCAGATGTCATAACAAGGTATATGTTACTTTTATCCTTTCTGGCATTCTAATGAACAGCTTCTGTTTCTTTGGCAGTCCAAGCTGCCCTCTCACTGCAGTGGAAGTGGAAGGTGAGGCAGGAGTATCCATGGTTGCAGCTTCAACAGAGGAGGAATCCCAACCTGCCTGAGCTTACTTTGACCTTGTGAGGATGAATTCAGTCTTCTGCTTCACCTAATATGGGTCAGATTTATGAATAATTACTATTTTTGCAGCATTGCAAATGCTCAATTTCAAGGTCACTAGCACTATTTTATTAATGAAAACTAAAAAGCTTGAAAACTGTGCTAATTAGGAGATCTTAACAGACACTGACTTTATTTTCAGATCTGTTGTAGCTCCTGTATGGGTGAATATGGTTTCATGCAATTATTAATTAGTGAGGAGTATGTTATTAGCAACAAGGAACACTTTGTGGCTTATGGTTTGCTGAAGAATATTTTTTAAAAGAAGACTTTGTGCTCTCAGGGCAATTTATGTTGGAGCAAGAGTGTCTATAAACTGCAGGTGTCTCATTAAATTCTGTTGGTGATTAGAAGAAGCAGCCATGTGCAGAGATGTTCATCAGGGGCTCCATGATTTGTGTTGTCATGCTCGATTTTTCCCTAGTAGCTACACACTACTTAGCATTGATACTCAGCTTCTGTGAGCAGAACTCTGCAGAAAAGAGTTGGTTTCCATTCAGAAGCAAATGGCACCGAGCCAGCTATTGATTTATAGACTGACACGTAGCCCTTTATAATGACCGTGAGAACATTTACTACTTACCTGTTACCTTCCTTCAGGAGTACATTAAAAATAATGTTCCACTTGACAAACAGTAGCAGGCAGCATGATATATTTGCTGGTCATTTTCATACAGAGACCCACAAAAAGGTTGCTTTACACAATCGTGCTGGAGAGAGGGAGAGAGGTTGAGAAAGTTTGTCAGTATTCCCAGTTCTGGGTAAATGGTTTGGCCTGAAGGCAAGATGGATACATGCCCGTTTCTTCCCAGCATCAACATGTGTTTGAAAACAGCAACTTGGCATAATGCTTTAAAAAAACCCCAACTAAAGACAAAACAACAACCCTTTTGTATTTGCCATATATACTGCTTCTTTGGGGAGAAAAAGCAATAATATTTGAGCTTCTAACAGTAGTGATACGTTATTTAGAATCTTGCTATGTCTCATTCAGCTGAACAACTAAGAGGCATTTTTTTTCCTGTTTCTTCAGAATTTATTTCATGTCTCTCTGCTAGTTACATGACGGCTACTTTTCAAAATCTTTGTACCTCCAGCGCTTTGGCTGGTCTGGTTTTGTACTTAATCTTGCAGTTATGCCTAAGATAAAGGAGGAGCAGTGGTGTGTTCTCAGCACTGAGGTTCTCTTGGGGAGAAAGAATCTAAGTCACTCAAAGGGCACCAAACCATTGGGATAGAGTCCATTTTTCTTCTTCATGATACACCATGAAGGTCTTTTACAGAACAGGCCAGAGAAGTCCAAATGTGAAAGCAGCTTCAGGCATTGTTTATTACTCTGGTCTCATCCAGCACCTGGCACAATGAGGCCCTTATCCACTTAGCTTAACAGAGACAACAAAATGTTTAAACCATGATCACACCATTCTAGACATTCAGATGGAGATTAAGTCTTGTGATTTGAGAATTTTGCAGGGGTTTCATCCTCTTGGCAATGCAACTCTGCAGTTCCCTGGCTTTCACAAAACTCTTGTTATTCCCATTCCTCAGCTTCCTTCAGAGCCCGAGTTGTCTTTGGCTGGGCTAAAGAGTGAAATCTGTGCTTCAGTTTAGAGTAGAAGATGCCTACAAACAACTGGATAAGGCACTGGTTAGATAGAAACTAAATATGTGCATTTGGCTCCTTCACATAAAGAATATTTACAGTTACAAGAAACATTTGGACATTTTGAGTAATAATAAAGAACAACCACTATATTTCTCTGATTTTTAAACTGTAGTTGATATTTTGGAAAATCTGTGTGAGGGCACTGAGACGTGGAGGTAGCCTGCTCAAAAGAGGCCAAATTAGACCTGATTTCCCAGGGCTTAGTCCTGTCAAGCTTGATTATATCCAAGCATGGAGATTCCACAGCCTCTCTGAGCTCCTGTTCCGGTGCTTGACCTTCTTCACAGTAAAAAACTTTTTCTTATTACTGAGTTGGAGTTTCCCATGTTCTTGTTGCTTCTTGTACTGCCATGAGCTTCCAAGAAGAGTTTCTTCATCTTCTTTGCGTGCTCCCGTTGGCTGTAGACAGCAGTCACTTCTTACAGCTGAACACACCCAATTCTCTCAGCCTCTTCTCATAACAATCTGCCCTATCCCTGTGCAAGGTAGAAGCCGCATGTTTTTGGTATGGCTTTCTTCTTCTAATGAAAAGACACTGTTATCTTCTGCTCTTATTAGCACTCCACCGTATCAGGAGTGTCCATAGAGATACCTAGAGGCACCCTTTAAAAGCCTATACCTATGGATTTGGCATTGCTCCAGCTCAGTTCTGCACTCCAGCATCATTGAAGCTTGAGAACACACACTCAGAGCAGCTAGTTTAAATATTTGTGGCCATGTAGTTGCACACTCCACCTACCAGACTTTTATCCAGTGTCCTAGGAGGTACGTGTGTCTGCAATGAAAACCCTCTTGCTCCCAGCGATGGCATCTGACCTGGCTGACTGCTTTGTGAACTCCTACACTGCAAATTAGGCCCAGCCTTGCTGCACTTTGCTGTGTAGAACATGAGAGCCAAACAAATTCTTTCTCCTCCTTTACACTTTCCAGAAAAACTGTCTTATTTTGCAGTGATTATTCAGACAATCTGTTTCCCACATGGAAAAGCAGATAGTGTTAAGTTCACCACTGCAATCTTTTTGCAGCAGGCTGCATTGCGAGAGTGGATCTTTCTCAGCAAAGTTTGTGTGAGGCTGTCACAGTCCTGGAGCTGTGGGAATGGGGTGAAATTAGTAGACAAGGAACTTCCAGTGGTGCTGGTTTTGTTTTGTTATTTTTCACCACCCTTCTTAGCATGAATGTGGTGTTCCTCTGAGGTGCCAATTTTAGCATGGGAGAGGTTCTTGCAGCCCACACTGGAGGAGCAGGATGATGAGCAGTGCCAGGACTGGGAAGGGCACCAGTTATGACAGAATCTTCCCTGGAGGAGACATCTCAGCACTGGCAACAATGCTAGAGACTCACCCTCCAGTACCTTATGAAGATCCATTAGAGAGTAGTTTTTGTTTCCCAGTGAGCTTGCGTGAAAGGACTGGGAGGGTGAACATTATCTAACAACCAGGAGGATCAGAGGAGAGGGGCTGAGCTACAGCATTCAGCCAGAAGGTTGGCCTGATATATCTTTTCATCATCCAGGTGCAGGAGAGAAGAACCCGTCCTCTGGAGCTACCTGCCCTGCCCTAGAGTTGAGAGGGGATAGCTGAGGCTTGAGCAGAGCCACAGCCCCATCATCAGCATGCCATGGCTGTGGAGTCATGGTGACAGGGAGTGCCATGGTTCTTGAGGAGCATCCCTGGATCGCTTCTGAGAAAGCACAGCTGTCACCCTTTCCACAGAGATTTCAGATGGGGAACAAATCAAGCTCTGGGCTGTAGGAAATCTTCTGGATTCTCGCATTTCTTATATGAGCTTATTGCTCATATGACTCCTACATTTGCCCATTTAAAATGCAAGAAGGTCCTGCTGACGTGAATCAAGAGTGACAGAAATGCCAGTGAGTTATGCTGGTGTAAATCCAACTTGAGCCATAAACCACACCATTATCACACGTGAACTCATGTAAGTGCATATGAAAGGGAAAATGAACCCCAAAAGAATGGGGTAGGACTGAAGACCTGTCCCAGCTATTTAATGTAGAGTCCATTTGCAGGCGTTTCAGTAGTGCTTATCGCTGTCCTGTCCAGGGCTTGGATTCATTTCAGCACTTTTGAGAGATATCTACTGAAATGGCATTGGAAATTCATGCAGTATACTTGCATGATCTAACGTCTCTTCAGTGATACTGCTTTGGCTAATACAATACTGTTCTGCTGATATTTTCTGAGAGTCGGAGACTACAATGTGATCCAAGGAATTTAACTCTTTAATCACTTAAGAATGCTCAGTGAAATCAATGGAAAAAACCTGCAGAATTCGATTAAGCATTCCAGGAATTTTTCATTGTGTCTCTACACTGTGTGATGCTCATTCCTGTTGCTAACTACTCTTAGAACATAATAGGAAAAATAAAAATACTGGTATTTTTGGACTGTCTGTTGAGCATTTGGTACATGAACTTAGAGTTCAACAGAGAGATGCATGAGTATCTGTGTGCACACACACTGCCTTTACTCCACAAACAACTGAACATGGTGACTAAAATAAAGATCACGGGTGTAAATTTGCAAGGATTAGGTTTTGTCCCCCTGTGCTCTGGTCCAGGTAGATACACAGTTTTGCCAAGAGTCAACTGTAGCCTTAATCCATGTGAAAGCCTATCTGAGTAATAAGACAAGGAACAATGGATACAAACTTGAACATAGAAGATTTCACCTCAACATGAGGAGAAACTTCTTTATAGTGAGGGTGACAGAGACCTGGAACAAGCTGCCCAGAAAGGTTGTGGAGTCTCCTTCTCTGGAGACTTTAAAAACCCATGTAGATGCATTCCTGTGCAGACTACCCTAGGTGATCCTGCTTTTGGCAGGAGAGTTGGACTTGATGACCTCTGGAGGTCCCTTCCAGCCTCTAACATTCTGTGATTCTGTGATTCTGAGCATAAACTCAGCAAAGCCCTTACTCCTACATATGTAATCTAGAATCAGATAGGATAACACTAACATTGTTCCATTAAAAGGGGAATGATGAACACTGGAGTAATTACATGGATATTTATTCAGTTATTATTAGACACCGAGTCCATTAATTAGGCCTTGGTTTCATGTAATGAATATCTAGCCACTGATAACTGTTGTTAAGGTTGGAATGTTGCTCAATGACACTTGAACAAGAGAAAAAAAATTGTTTTTCTAATCTGTATTTTTCTAGATGTTCACTTTCTTGGGATAAAGGAAAAAAAAAATCCATTTCCTAAGGAAAAAAATTCAACCTGAAGTGTCTGACATGGAAATGGGAAAGAAGTAATTGTCATGCCTGTGAATTTTGAAGTAGTAAACGTGTTCTGCTTTTTACATTTGCTTTTGAAGGAGAAAGAAGCAGAGACCTTTAGATTATGCAAACACAGACAAATGTTAATTCATAAAGGTACATGGGTTAATGGTTGAAACATTTTTTCATCTACTTAGCTTTAGCCACAGAACCTCTTCTTAAGAAATAAAAATCAACTTCTATTCTTTCCTGCAGCTTTGCATGTCGTACCTTTAAGAGAATGAACCCACCCTGAACTCGATGCCGTTTGGTCTTTTCCTGCTGTAGCATGAATCTTGGAGAGATTATAAACAATTTAAGCAGGATGGGGGATTCTGTTTCTAACTAACTACAAGTCAGCCACTAAGGATCCGACGAAAGAAAATGAGAGGTATTCACAATAGTCTCCAGCTTGGATTACATGTATCTTGAAAGCACTAGAAGCAGATGCTTGTGGAAGTGATTATGCACTGGATCATATGCACATCCTTCTGGCTGCCATCACCACTCAAGCACATTTGTAGCATAGGAAAAAGCCCCTCCAGTTTACAGAAGAAAGGAACTCAAAGCGTATTGCAGGAGGCACCAATAATCACAGAGTTTAAAGGAGCTCAACAGTCACTCTGCTGCTTAGGGGCCAGAGCCTGCAGGATCAAAACTTTAAAGAAACCACAGGATTATGGATCATGGCCTTTCAGGGATGTCAGTTTCTTGCTGTACTTTAATAATAACACTCTTATGGAGAAAGGCACTCTTTTCTTCTTTTTTTTTGGCTGGCATAGGCTGTTAGTAATTAGTGCAGTTCTCTGTATTTATGTGAATAGTAGTTCTAAAAGCTTCTGATAAGGTATTTTATTCAGCCTAGCTTTAGGCTGCAGATGTCATTACACAGCTCCACAGCCTACTTGACAGATACTTAGACACACACAACAAATGGCTGTGGAGCTGCCTGCACTATATCCTGTGTTGCTGGTCTTTTTTATTCTGAAGAACCACAATAAAAGTGTTTGGGATTTTTTTTTTTTTCCCCAATCGATTTATTGACATTCTCTGATTTTTCAGTGCAGAATCTCTTAGCTTCAGTACTAAGTTCAGCTGTCCTGGATTTTTATTCTTCCAAGCAACTCATTCTTTCCCTCCCTACACCTTGCTGCATTTTTCAGCTCCTGAAAGCCTAGAAACCTTCTGATTTCACTGAAGATCCAGGAAAGTGGCAATGACTGAGGCTCCTGCAAGAGCGACTCTGCTTATTGTTCGTATTGGCTGCAGGTCAGCCCCAACAGAGGGATTTCATGGCTCATCCATACCAGGCGCTGAGAGCATCTGCCAAGGTAGCTAGTCTGATTGTACTCTTCCACTGATAATGCTTATAAGGTTCTTTTACCTTGGAGGTCCAGGTGTGTAAACTGATACTATAACCACAAGGCTCCAGTGTCACAGCCTGAAACTCATTAAAAGCTGCTATTTATCACCTTCCTGCCCATTAAATACAACAATATGACCTGCTGAAAGACAGGCACCATGTTATGTGGCACTGGTTAGGCCGCACCTCGAGTACTGTGTCCAGTTCTGGGCCCCTCAATTTAAGAAGAACATTGAGATACTTGAATGTGTCCAGAGAAGGGCAATGAGGCTGGTGAAAGGCCTCGAACACAAGCCCTATGAGGAGAGGCTGAAGGAGCCTGGAGAAGAGGAGGCTCAGGGGTGACCTCATTGCTGTCTACAACTACCTGAAGGGAGGTTGTAGCCAGGACGGGCTTGGTCTCTTCTCCCAGGTAACCAGCACCAGAACAGTCTTAAGCTGCACCAGGGGAGGTTTAGGCTGGAGGTGAGGAGAAAGTTCTTCACAGAGAGAGTTGTTAGACATTGGAATGTGCTGTCCAGGGAGGTGGTGGAGTCACCATCCCTGGAGGTGTTCAAGAGGGGATTGGATGTGGCACTTGGTGACATGGTTTAGTAGTCATGAGGTCTTGGGTGACAGGTTGGACTTTGATGATCCTTAAGGTCTTTTCCAACCTTATTGATTCTGTGATTCAGTGATTCTCCCATTCTTTTTGTGAAGTCAGGAGTCCCTGTCTTCAGGTTCTTGATTCCATTCTTCACCTGTAGGAAGTGTTTTGTTCAGTCAGTGAGCCTAATCAAAAGCAAATAAACCCTTCCCTCTCTTTTTCCTCAGTCCCAATATTTCTATCTCTAGTGCTGCCTCAGGCAATCTATCTGAATGCTGTTGGTAGAGGAGGATGAGTTTGTGAATTCACACCAGGGAGTAGTAGTCTCCACAGGAAGAAAGGTGGCTATAGCAGTGACTCACTGTTCTGGGTTAGTCACCATTTAGTCAGCTTCAAAACACAGTGGGAACCCATGCAAATCCGTTGGGGCAGGGTGTTTTGCTCTGTTTCACATCACCCTAGTGCAGAACTCTTGGTTGAGCAAGGAGTGCCGAGCTATTGACTGAGCAAAGGTCTGAATTTGTCTTTCTTAAAGATTATGAAGTACACCTCCAGCTGGACTCACTTCTTGTGAAATGTGGGAGCAGGCAGTGTATTTAGGTTACTGCAGAGCTGAAGCACTGTACTGGTTTTAGGGCTATACCTTTAAAATTTTCAACCCACCACAAGCACATGCTGCTAACCAAGATGCAAAGAGGGAATAAACAATGACTTAATGCCAATCCTATTTCACAGAGAGCCATAAATATGGGGATAAAGTCACTGAGCAAGGCACTAATGCAGCAAGTGGTAGAAATGAATCAAGAGGTAGTGCCACTTTTACAGAGCAAAAAGGATTCAGGAAGAGACTGATGAAGTATGGAGATGGGGCTGAGATCAACTGAATGGGAGCAGCCTGCTTGGATTAAGTGGCCATTCCCAGTGCAGTCAAGTAGTATTAGTGAACCTGTATGAGAGAAGTAATCTTTTATATGGAAGGGATGAACAGTGTGAGGAGTCTCATATAGTCTGGGATTTTGCAAAATGGCAATGAACTAGATACCAAAGAGGGACACCAGCAGGCAGGAGCTTTGGAAATACCTAAAAGTGAGAGAAATCAAATAGAAACCATTCCAGTCCAATTCAAGATTACTAACACTACGGAGAAACAAAATGGGAAGCAAAGGTGACTTCAGGAACTGTATGTACACCTCTCCTTTTCCAGATCTGACCACTGGGGGCTGGGTGGAAAAGCCTCTGCAAAAGATTTTGAGCTTTCATGAAATTTCTCATCTGAATCAGGATGAAAAGTAGACATCAGAAAGTGATGAGGATTCTAACAAACTTCACTGCATAGACCAGGCAAAACACTGTTTTCCAAATTGTGATCTCAACCTTCATCTTCTTATTTTGCAAACCTTCTCAGTATGAATTAACTAAAAGTGAGAAAATAACTTGCAGATGCAAAACTGAGTAAGTTAGACATTGTCTTTAAAACATTTTAAATTGAGTGTTTTGGTGTCTTGGGTGGGTTTGTTTTTTTGTTTGTTTGTTTTTGTAATTAGACTCTTGTAGTGAAATATACACTTTTTGACAGCTTTTCATTTTCTGACCATACCCCAGGACTGTTTCACTGCAGAATTTCCCAGCTATAGCTGCTGGCTGTGGAATTGCAATACAACTGTGGCAACAGCCCAGGTTCAACAGCACACAGGACTCTCATTCAATACCAGCCTGAGCTAGCTGTGCCCTCTGAAGTCTATGCCAGCTGGGTATCTCTTTATGCTAGGGCTATTTTTGTGGGCAGTGCTGCCAAGGCAGTATGAAAAGGGCTTTGTTGGAAGGGACAAGTGAGCCTGGTTCTTCATTGTCAAACACCTGTATAGATATTTCCACCATAAAACATGGGTGTAAGATAATGCAGTTTGCACTTGCCTCCTTAAAGTAATTGACACCAAACCCAGTGTCTTCTGTTTCTTTCCTGGTTTGGTCATTGGTATCTGTGCTAGAGAGGTTGGAATATTTAATTTGCTTCACTGGTAGTATTTTTCTCTCCCATTTCCCAAGTCTGAGTGACTTTACAAGGTGCACAGACAGTGAAGAATTAAGCCCTGTGTTCACAACTTGTCACATTCTCATTTCCACTCACAGGTGAAGGTGTACCAAAGCCAGCCAGAACTGGCTGCATCAATCATGATATTCAATCTCATAGCCCAGTCAAGTACAAATGATCCATTAGTGTAAGTCTTGAGAGGCTTCTGAGGATTATTCCCTGTATCTTGAAAAGAAGTGAAACCTAATGATCTGGGAAACTCTGTGGTGTGGGGGAAGCAGGTCTCTACCAGGTGGAGGTGGCTGCACAGACTCTGCCAGGGGGTTGAAGAAATCCATCACAGGCAGCTTCTCTTCCTAAATCTTGCCAAGAAGAAGGACCTTCTGAGCAGAATGACATTCCACCAGTGTCTGGCTGCCACCAGGTCTCATTTCCCTGTGTTTTTTCCACCTGCTTTAAAACTGAAACAGCATATCCAACAGAAATTTAGCCTGTCTGGAATGCAAACCTGAAAATGGGAAGGGGAGCCCTGTTATGGAAGATTGAAACACTGCTGCAAAGCTCTGAATGTCTGCACGATGCTTGCTTTTTCCTGATGGTACTGTACCTCCAGGCTTGGGAAGGAGAACAGAATTAACGGGACCAGAGAAACAGGAGGGTGATTATGTATAAGATCCAGGGGTGCCCAGCAGCTCTTAGTGTGTATAGTGAGTGACTTCTGACCTAGCCAGGATCGGTGCTTTCAGCAGAGAGGTCATGTCGGGAACGTATAAACCAGGATCTGTAGCATCATTTGTACGGTTGGAGATCTCTGTGCCTTCCCTTCCCAGGGAATCCTATGGATTTGTACAGAGAAGGTAAATGAGACTTACCTGTGCCCCTGTCTAGAAGGCTGGATTTTACTGTGAGGGAGTGGCAAGAGCACAGATATGAGCTGGTAATAACAGAAGCACAGAACTTGGAGAGAAAAGGCTACCTCAAAGCAGGATTATCAACATAACTGCATGTACTTCATTCTTGACAGGCACTCACTCTGACCTGCAGTTCAGAACCATCAGAAGAGTGATGTTCTCCCAATGACCTGTGCCCTATCTCCACTGTTCCTTACTAGCAGAAAGCCTGTAGCTTGAATTTTCCTTGCTACAGCTTAAGCTCATTGCTTACCCAGAAAGAAAACCTGGACAGGGCATTTCTGTCCTATTCCCTATTTATTAGCCTCTTTCTGTTTCTGGAGTGTTACCATGCTTGTCTTCAGTCTCTTCATCCTCAGACAAAATGCCAGTTTAGTCAATCTTACATCACAAATCATGCTTTCACAAAGTGGGCTATATTCTTTAATTCATTCCTCCTTTTTTGTGTTTTTCTTCATTGTCCCCATTTCTCTCTACCTGGTTATGGAGGTTTTAAGTTCCTCCTTCAGCTCTTTCATGCAATTCTTTATTTCTCCAGACAGAGTTTCAATGGCTGAAACCAAAGAAGTACGTGCAAGACTATCCTCCAACTGCCTCATTTGGTCAGTGAAATGGCCATCAGTGGGAGGCACTCCACCATAATTTCTTGCCACAATCCTGCTTGCCAGAATAGTAGCATAATTAGGAGGAGCAAGCTTAATGAGCTTTTTGGCAAGGCCTGTTCCAACAGGAATTTCATCAGGATTCAGAGTCTTATGATCTCCATACATTACTTCTCTCACAGCAAACTCTCTCAGACGCTTGATTCCCTCAGCTATTGTGGTCCAAGGCTTAGGGTTCCATGGTAAATCATCTCTGCTGGGGTACCTCAGCGAGACTGCCAGTAGGAGGCGTGCCCACAGAGAAACTTTACCAATGCACTTGCCTAGGTGCCTGTCTATGCCTGTATCCTTTGAGAGCATCCCCAACTGAGAGGCCGACTTGTCGCCTACCACCAATGCTGGGGCTCCCATATCAAAACACCTGGCTAGCCGAGACAGGACTGGCTCATTATCTCCTCTGATGTAATCCTTCCTCACATGTCTAATTTCCTGTCTGGGTGCATTAGCTGACTGTATGTCATCCTCCTCCTCATCATCATCATAATCCTGAGGTCGCTGTCCCCATAATCCTGTTGTAATCCTCCGTTGAATTTCCTTGAGTTCAGAGGCTCTGCCAGAAGTTGCTAATCTACCAGGGTCTACATCATGACCTACATCTCCATCATCCATGTGGGGTCTCAAGAGGTCTACCAGAGTTTTAAGGCTAACCCTCTCTTCCTCATCAGAAGGATCTTTCTTAACAGAGGGACCCTGAGTAGAAGGACCCTCATCTCCATCTGCACCATCTCCTGCAGCATCTGCATCTCCTTTACGCTTTCTGGTTACAGTGGCCACCAAACTTACTGGCTTGGTTTTCACATTCACAGCAGAGTTGGAAGAGCAAGTAGCCTTATGTCTTTCTTGACACAGTGCTATCAGCAGCCATATGATTATTCCAAGAAGCAACAAAATTAAGATTAAGGCTAGCACAAGATATCTAGGGTACCACTGGTTCCAAAGACCCTCTGTAGTTGTAAGAGGAGTAACGAACTCATATGTGTCTGCTAGCAGATCCATAGTTGAGTTACCATAGCTTCTTAGCCCAATAAGAGCACAACAGAATTCACCAACATTCAGTAGCTTATTCTTAACCCAAAGAAACGACTTATATGCCACATGTCTCACAATCTTGTCTATCATGCAGGTAACAGCCCATCTGTAGACAATTGCACCGATAATAGATGAAATAATATTACTCAAAATCCAAAACAGCTTCATTTTGCTTCCTAATCTGAGCAGAAATAAATCAAACAAGCAATCGAGCCCCACGTTGGGCGCCAAAAATAAAAAGTGTGTCGGTGTGAGCTGAAATTCCCCCCCCCACCGACAATAACCAGGCTAGCTCAGTCTGGAAGCAAATGAAAAGCTGTATTTACAAGCAGAGTCTAAAATCTACAATGAAATGCAATGAATATGTACAAATATACAAAATTCACGACATTCACAAATATATACAATCAACAGAAAAGCACAACCGATCTCCCTTTGCTTCCCCCCAAGGGGACCCTCCCAAAGGGGCCTCCCTCTCCCAGGAGCTTCCCCCCCAGACCCCCCTGGACAGAGAAGCAGAGTTAGTTAAGCAGAAAGTTGTTAACTTAGCTGCCAAGGTCAGTGTGTTATCTTCTGCCAGAAGAGAAGAAGAAACAGCAGCCAGACAGCCCAGCAACTGCCCCCACTGCCGAACGCAGAATGTGCAGAGTGCCCACTTTGTTTTGGGTAATAGTTCTTAAACATTTCTATCTATCCAATGGAAGTGTTTAGAACAATCAGTATTTTGCTTTCTTACACCCAATAGTGACTTATTTACATTCTTTCACTTTCTCTGTTCTGAACTTTGCAAGGAAAAATTAAAAAGACAGTTTCAAACCATCACACTGGTGCTTTATCTGTCTCTAGTGCTTTACCACAATCCGATTCCATCCTTCTTAATTTTCTCCTCTATCAGGCTTGTTCTGGAGTTTGGGTTTTTCTTATTCTCCTTTGCCTTCCTGCTTTTGCAAAGGGTGGCCTTGAATCACTGAAACATTGCTCATCTCCCTGGTAAGAGGAGAAATGCAGACTGAGCACGACTTTACCAGTCAAGAGCTCCTAAGATGTATCTCTAGCTGAACAGCAGCTTCTCTTCAGCACGATCCCAGGCAAGGCAGCCAACCTTGCTCTAGCTATGAGCATCTTGAGGTCTTGTGTGATTTTTAACATTACAGTAGTTTACTACAAGAAAAACCAAACCAAACCAACCAATCAAAAAAACTCACAAACAAACCAAAAACCAAAAACAAACCCCCCAAACCAGCTAACATTGAAATACAGACACTAGTCTGAAAAGCTGAGCTGGTTTTGGATATGTCAACATCTCCTAAGCAGAAGGTTTCTGTGTACTTAGTGCTTGCAGGCTTCAGGGCTGTTGAAAGGCTGAGGGATATAAAGCCGTAAAAGATTAGTTGGTGTTATGTCTCACATTCTTAAACCAGTATTGTTGGTCCCAATACTGAAGAGTCCTTCTGAGCTGAGGCCTGTCATAGGCTGTTTTTGGTTTTTTACCTGTTTGTGGGGTTTTCATATCTGCACACCAAAACCAGCATGGGTAAAATACCCAGCACTTGCCTTAAGCACATGCAATGTCTTCTGAACCTATGTGTTAGATGCTCCAGCCACAGCTACACAAATTTGAAAGGTAAAGCTAATTATTTTAAATTAAGCTAGGATCTTTATTTACATAACTGATTGCAAGAGAATGAATTCTTACAAAAAAATTTCCTTTTGTCATTAAAGTAGCACCGTGCAAGAAAACCCTGGGTCTGGGCATTGTTCTGTCCAGAGCAAAGGGTGGATTGTTGGCATTCCTGGGTAATTCTGCTCTCTGGCAAAGGAATGCCTCTTATCAAGTGCTCTGATGTATAAGTGTGTGAGGGTTTGTTCACATGGGAAAATTCAGTGACATTATTTATACCTCTCTGCTGCAGAATATGAGTACCCACATGGGAACTCAACAAGGATATAATTATTTCGCTCTAGAAAAGTCCTAAGTACCTTTACATAACTTCTCCACAGAAAGTGAGCTATGGCACAGGTAATGCAACACACCAGAGAAAAGGCATCTGGAGACATCAGCAAGGACTGCTTTGAACAAAAGCAACTCTTCATTCATGTGACCATATATTTCCCTGTTTAAGATTGTTTTATCACCCAGAGCACCCTCTCCCTACTTTACAAATAACCTCATTCTACAGAGAAATTGAAACAAATGCTGTGCATGTACTTATCTACACCCACTCACCCACTGTTTTAATTACTGATATTAATTTTGCTGCCCTTACTTGTACTTTTCTTCTGCAAATGCATCCTCACCCTGAGCACTGCACTCAGACAGATGCTATCTGAGCAGTGACTACAGCTCTTGGTAAGCAAACAATGTGCTGAATGCTGATGGAGTGGGCTAGTGACAGCTCAGGAAAACAAGCAAGGACAGAATCCAGGCAATGTAAAACAGTTTCACACTTGAAAGGATATTAAGAGGACGTGCTGCACCTGCAGCCATGAATTGCATTTGCATAGGCGAAAAACAATCTCTGTGCTGTAAGTGTAATACAACAGGCAGGAGGGATGGAAGAGAGAGAAAGAAAACGCTGACTGCCTTATGCACAGTGTCCCTCAGCAGTGGCTGGGATGTGACCTTTGCAGGTCTGCCTTTTGAGTCTACTCTGTCCTTCGCAGTTCTTGCTGAGTGACTCGAAGCAGGTGGTACAACTCAGACAGAGATTTCAGAGTCCTCTGGTGCCCAGCAGCATCCCCCTGTCCCGGCTTGGCACACTCCTGCACAGCCTTCTGCAGCTGCAGCTGCAGTGAGAGGGAAACTGACGGTTCCCTGAGATTTGGGGAAAACCATCGACGGAATATTTTGTCACAGATCACCTGAGGAAATGGAAAAGAGCAGATTGTGATCTTTCAGGAGGTACAACTAATGCCCTGATGCCTCTCTGCAACTGTAGCAAAATGTCAGCTGAATCCAAAATGACCCCAGCCATTCAAAGAGGAGGGTATAGAAAAGAAGCATCCACAAAGGCTGTGCTTTAGCTGATGAATCCATCCTCTTCTCAGACTGCTCTGGCACTTCTGCATACTAAGTGGTGAGGGTGAAGGGGTAGGAAAAGCAGAATACACTCCCCCAGCCTCCTCACTGGGTACAAGCTGGGTGACCTTTAAGATACCTCATTGCAGGGCCAAGAACCCCATGGGCTCCCCTTTCCACTACATCTGCATACTGTGTCTGTAGAATGGAGAACTGCAGCCATAGCCTCCCCCACTGCTTACGTGTGGGCAGCCCTCACTTGACCATTAGTGAGATAGCAATGCCAATTCCCTGTCCCTGCTTCTCTCACTCTCCTGTCTGAGGCCTTGGGCCAACAGCCACCCAAACCCACATCAAATAATCACTAATGAATACAAAGATCTGTTTGCATGCCCCAAGATGGGATTTCTGAACAAGACTGGAACTTATGTGACCGTGTTTAAAACCTGACTGTCTTCATCTCACAGTCTTCTAGTGCATACCAAACATTTTATAGACAATATGCTTTCAAAAGAAATGGATGCATAAAGCAGCTGTGTCTACTCACTTGCAAGTTGTTATTGGTTCTCTGTGCTCCACATTTTTTGTTTTTCAGATTGCATTTTGAAAAGCAATCAAAAAAATTACAATCTTCATCTCCTGTGCAGTTCTGTTCAAGGATGTCCCTCATTTTGGGTTCAAAAAAGGCCATATCCACATCAATGGCCACCACCTGTGGATCAAAACAACCCATCAGACTTGGCATGTCACAGCCCATGGGACCGGGCTGAGCAGGAATTCTTTGCTGCTTGCTTTTGGAAATGCTGTGATGAGAGCATCTGCCAGTGGGAACTGGGATCACAATGAAAGGTCTTTTATTTCACTTAACTGAGCTGTATGAGTCTTATAAATATATCACTTTTAAAGAAACACAACCACTTCTTACAACACCAGGAAAGGGAAAATTATCTGTGGACATTCTGAATCCCTGAGATCTACCAGACTGATTTGCCTTAAACCAAAACTATCCAACCTGAGCACCAATTCATTTGTTGTTGCAGTTTATGCAGATGGTATCTCTATCTTTTAATTATATGATGGTGCAAAACTATCCACAGACCAGATGGTATCATTTAAAATTCGCCATTCAGACTAATCCCCTGAATTTGGAATTGTGGAGAGGAGCAGTGGGATGCACAGAAGTACCCACACCTGGTACAGCTCCTGCAAACCTGCCATTGCATTCCATGGGTTTGCATCTTTTCAGCTGTACAAGATATCCCCAACATTGCTGAAGGTTGAGACTAGTTTTGCCCAGTCCTGTTTGCCATGGTTTGACTCATTTATTGTGAATGGTTCTTGTTCTGCCTGTCCTGGAATATGATCCATGGCAGAGTCCATCCTGAGTTTGGTCTCAGCAGAAAAAGCAAGGACTGAAGGAATCAATCAATTTTCTCACCCTGACACAAGGCTTGCAAATAGTGAGTATGCAGCACAAATAGGTCTGCAAAGGTACTGCTCATCCTAGGTTTGAGACAACTCTGGGAGCAAAGGGATGCAGTCTCAGTTTCTGCCAGCATCACTCTACCCATGAATACTTCACTTAGGAAAAAATCACAGCTATAAATAGGGAAAAAAAGGAAGCTAGTAATTGGATGGCAGCTGCTTGACATGAGACAAACTGTGGATGACCCCAGTGAATACAACCTGCTTTCAGCACATGGATGCAGCAAGCAGTGTACAGTCAGAGCTGTGATTAATGCTTGACTGTCAGGGTTAGAGATGATTCCTTGCAGCCAGACATGTTTACAAGGAGGAAAATGAGACCTGGGCAAAGTAGAGTTACTTAGACTGAAACAATATTCTCACTTTTAAGATTCAGCCTCCCAAATAACAGGGGAAGCTGAACTACGTGGCTGGAGCAGCAGCTGGATCAACCCCAGGAACTAAAGATGTCTGGTCTGGTAGGAGGCCAAATAAACCTTCCACAGGCAGAAGAAAGAACAAGGTCTATCTTTATTTTATTCTACTTTTTTCCCCAGGGAAAATCTTAAAGAGACGAGCATAGCTTAAAAACTGAAGTATTTTTAAGCTTCTCAGAGAGCTTGGTAATGATGATGTAGCCTAAGGAATTTCACACGTTTGGACAAGCAATTTTATGTTCTTTCTCTTCATTACTTCCTTAAACTTTCTGCTGTTCTGCTGTTCACTTTGGAGAAGAGACAACAAAAGCAGTGCAGGGTTTCCCCGGTTCTAGGGTTGCTGCATCAGCTCCCAGGTGGGGTCTCTGTCAGCACTGAGCACTTTTGACAATCTGATCAATTGCTCTACTAGGAGAAAAAGACCCACCCTGGTTCTTGAATGTGTGGCTGCCAAAGGGTTTGGTAGTTTCACTGAAGTTTCATCTCTTACAAAAATGTGTGGGCATCCAGCCAAACCCTCTAAAGATAGATATCTACCTAGAAACAGCTGCATTTTGTTCAGGTTTGTTATGATTGTAATTAATGAAGGTACCTAAGAAAATGCAGGAAGAGCCCAGCCTGGTTCCTGAGCTGATTTCAAGTCTTGTTTAAGGGGCTGTAATCTTTCTAGTTCTCTCTGGGGTGCTAGTAAAAGAGGAAGCCCTCCTGGAGCACTTTATATTCACTCAGACCTGCTTCTAGCTCTGCACCTTGTGTAGCTCCACGGCAGCTTAAAATTCCCCTAGGTGATCTACCAACCAGTACTCTCTCCCCTGTGTGCTGCAGAAACAGCATGTGAAGGCTGGAGGCTTAGCCCCACCATTTGAAAAAATAATCCTCAAAGTAAAACTATTGCACTTCAGGCACATTTCTCTGGGCATTAGCAGTCTCATTACCAGAATGAAGAGTAGTGGTACCACTATGGGTGTTCATGATTGTCCTATACAGAACACAAGCAAGAAACAACTGAAAAAATTACTTAAACATAAGGGACCAAAAAAAAAGGCTGCCCTGCTGTGTCCCCATTGGTAAAACCACCTAAAGTTTCTGCTTCTCACTGTCCTTCCTTCTTCACTGATCAGAAGCTCTGTGCATGTTTTCTCCACCCCAATCTCTGCAGCTTTCTGACTATGTATCTCCTGACTCCCTCACGGGAGCAAATGGGGCAAAACCAGGCAATACCAACAAGCTGGAAATAATGCACAACTGGGAGAAACGTATATGAGCAGCAAGTCACTTTTTTTTTGGTAATTAATTCTCCTAGAAAATACTAAATTAAATCACTTTACTATCAGAAGGTGATTGCTGTGTTTTTGGAATCCAGAAGTCATGGGAGAGCAAGTCTCATATTTAATATTCTTTCTTTCTATCACAGAATCACAGAATAACAGGTTGGAAGGGACCTTAAGGATCACCCAATCCAACCTTTCTTGGGAAAAACACAGTCTAGATAAGATGACCTAGCACCCTGGCCAGCTGAATCTTAAAAATGATTCTTCTCTTTGTGAAAAATTTTTCCTCTTGTGTTCAATCAGAATCTTTTTAGGAGTAATTTGTACCCACTACCTCACATCTTTTCCTCCTGAAAAAAGGATTCACTATCTTCTTTGTAGCCACCCTTTAAGCACTGGAACACGTGATAAGATCTTCCCTGCTCTGATGCGTGCCTGGCCACACGCAGTCACAGCCCTACATAGCTGAAAGAGCTGGGCAAACCTGCCCTGGGGAATCCCTGCTGTAACCTCAATTTGCCTCAATACCAGTAGGTTGTTTTATTTCCTGCTGTAGCTCCTCACCCATTCCCTGTTCAGCTGCTGTCCTGCACCTGAATAAACAATATGAGGCAAGGGAAGGGTGAAGGGGAAGCACTGTAATTGCTCTTAATGGCTATATGTTTAGGCAATGTTTGCCTAGTACTTTGAAGATGGGAGGACTATACTAACACTTGGCAGGTACTGAAAATAGCATTTAAGTTCCTGAAAATGCTATATGTTCACTCAAAGTGCAGAAACTCCACTGATGTCACTGCAAATTGTAAGCCTGGTTCAAACACCTACTTACTCTTCAGTGGCCCCACCCCTACACACAATTCCCACTGGAACCAGCGGAATTTCTGCCCACAGAACGAATGCAAGATATATGCAACAATGTGGTGCTGAGCTACATCACTACTTAGAAAACCTGCTACAGCTAATCAGGTCTGAATTATGGCTGTACAATGAAAAGTCAAGGAGTAACATACCAGGGACCTTCAGGTCACTGTCTGTGGATCACTTTTAGACCTGACAAGCTGAACTCTAAAGCACAAATGTTTGTGTTTGGATGTGGGGAGTTCCCCTTGTGTCCGGTCAGAGAATTCAGCCTTAGCTCTCAAATTCAAAGATTTTCCTTTCAGCATCACTACCAGAAACTGTTGCTGTGACTCAGATTACAACTCCATTTACAGCTTTTGAGATCTCGTTACCTTCTGGAAGTATTCCTTACCACATCGAAGGGACTCTGCTAGTGCTGGTGCCTTTGAGGAGGTTAAAAAAAAATCAGAACAGAGCAAGCAGTTCTCAAAACATGCAGCATGATTTAGTGGTTCCAAAATATGGCTGCACATACCACAAAGAGGAAAAGAAGTAAGGAATCTCCCCTGGCACTTACAAATGCATTGGTTTTGCAAAAATTTGCCCAAAAGCTGCATGAACAGGGAAATACCATTTTTACACAGCCACTTTCAGACTAGAATTTGACCTCAAGCTGCTGCAACACTACCCTAAAGACCCAACTTACTGTGAGATCATGCCTGATAGCGAAGTTTTCTGGTTTGATGTCACACAGGTGAAGTCGGTGAGAGAAATCATTATCAAAGTGCTGCACCATGTCCAGAAAGCTGAGTGCAATGTCAGTGATGGCTCTCACCATGCTTTTATGGCCAGCAAGCGAGGGACCAAACACATCTTCCAAGGGAAAAAGAGTTTTGTGCCAGGCATGTCCAGCTGTGAGATACTCCACAGCATAAAAGTGTCCACAAGAGCCAATAATTCGTAGCACATGTTTGCTGAAGTCCTGCAGCAAACTGAAGTAGATATATTCTTCCTGCTGGAGCAAGGACCACATGCTGGCCACCTGTGCTTTCCAATGTGGTCCCTTCTTCCTTATCCATAGAGGCCCCACGGTATTGTTGGATAGTTCTAGCCCCAGGACATTTTTGACCTCCAAGGCTACCATCAACAGAAGCTCTGTTTCAGGAATATCCTCTGTTTCCACCTCCTCTAGGATACTTAGATGCTGGTAGCTGGAGAAGATTTCATTTTTGGACTTCAGGATGATGGGCTGGCCTCTCCAGTCAGCCTGGATGACCTTCTTACCTCTGTCATAGTAAAGACAGTGCTTGTACACCAGCTTCTGTGCCACACACAGGTCTTCACAGAGATCACCAGTCAGGACTCCACTGCTGTAGTCAAGACACTGGAGTGAAAGAGAACACTCATAGCATAACCATACACCCATGGACCAGGCAAACAATCAGCAACAGTCCCAAGCTGGAGAGGCTTTCACCAGTTGCAGTACCACAAGCACACACCTTCTACAACCATTGTGTGATTCGTTGGTTTTTCAGAAGGCTCTAGAGACCTCTTACTAGGGGAAATCATAGAATGGCTTCAGTGGGAAGGAACTATAAAGATCATCTAGTTCCAACCCTGCTGCCGTGGGCAGGGATACCTCCTGCTAGACCGTGTTGCTCAAAGCCTCATCCAGGTTGGTCTTAGACACTTAGAGGGATGGGGTATCCCCAACTTCTTTGGGAAACCTGTTCCAGTGTCTCAACAACCTCATAGCAGAGAACTTCTTCTTAATGTCTAATCTTGCTTAAAACCAGGAATTCCTGGGATGGTAAAGGACAGGTTATTTTAGAGCAAAGAGATGGACTAGATGACCTGTTACTCTGAAGTTCTTGCCACATATGAATTCAGTAAGGCAAGCTTTGAACACACTTAGCTGCACTATGTGACATTCTGGGCTGCAACAATTTAAGGCACAGGAGATAACTCTGACTGTAAGGCAGGACTTCTCTGGAAGATTCAGTGCGACATAACTGAGACATTCCCACTTCAATTACAGGAAAATCCATATGTTGATGGATTGCTGGCACCTTCTGCAGCTCTGCATGTTTCAGCATGCACTTGACATGCCATGAATGCAGCTATAAGGACCTCCTTCTGCACTACCAGGAAACACAGAGGTTGTACTCAATGCGTCTTGGACCAACAACGTTCAGAATTTTTAAAGATGTAAATCCTGTAGGACAAAATTACTTTCCCAGATTTTATATGTAATTTTTAAAATATTAATTTCTTAAATAATTTTGGTTTTAACTGGAAAAAAAAAATCAGCCTGTGAAAACGTGGGAACTGCTGCTTGAAAGTTAGGTGGCCCCTGCAAATTTGTACAAGAACTGCAAGGATTCCCTCACTACTCCTTCCTTCAACCCACAACCATTTCCGCACCATCACTTCCAAAAGTGTAGGCAGTTGATGTGTTCCTATGGGCATTGGGAAGCACAGCTGCAGGGACTGCTGTGGGTGAATCAGTAGAGGGGATGCTCAGGTCTCCAGTGAAAGGGGAATAGGCTGTGCTTGGTGTAGAAAGCCAAACATCTGGGAGGTGGCTTGACAGTGTCAGCTTTCTTTATTACTTTCTGGCATTTGAACCTTCATTTAAACAAGTTGGCAGCTCCCTCTGCATGTGGAATACTTGCAAGGGCTGCCTGAGCCCCACCCCATGTGTGACTTGTTGCTACATGCACAAGAAACATGATCATAAAATTCAAGTGATGTATTTTCTTAGGACAATCTCTGAAGTGTGCACCAGAAGAATACGTTCTGATGCCAGGCAATGTTCAGAGTCCAGCCTCAAATTGTCTACAGGGGAATGGGTGCAGTATTGAGTCCAAAATCCAGGAATGGCAATAAACTGCCTAAAACAGCTCAGTGAAGGTAGTTCAGACAGGCATAACATTTATTTCTGCACTGCTGTTCTCACAGCTCAAATGAGAACATTCAATGCCAGCAAGGAAAGCCTGAATCCAGGGTGATGTACATGTCTAAAACACATACATCCACATCCACATCAGGATGGGCAATCAGACTCAGTGGGCTGTTCACAGACTTTAGAGCACGCAGATCAATGTTATTCCCTTTGAAAATCTATGCCTATGACTATAATGTAAATTTATTTTCCCTTTTATAATAGGAAACGTAATTTTCGTAACTAAAGTAGTTTAGCAGTACCTAACATCTGGAACTCTAAGCAGTTTTAGAAAGAAGATTACAAACAGAAGGAATTTTGGTGGTTTTTTTTTCTTTGAAGCTTAAGTATACTCACATTTAAAAATCATTGCTCTCCTGTTGAGAAGACAACAACCTCACTCTTCTGCTACAACAAGAGTATATATAACTTAGTCTTGTATTTGGGCCCACATAGGTGAACATTTGCTCCTCTGGAGAACTTTACTGCAGTCCCACAAATTCACTCTTAGACAGCCCATATTCATGGACTACTTGCATCTAGAAGAACACAGGTCCAGCAGGCTTGTAGCCAAACATGTCAACATGCAGCTTATTTTCCTGTGTTGCCATCATGTCATTCTTAATGACATTAATGAGAGAAAGTGCTTGGAGTGGTTGGGGAAAAAACAGCCTCAGTTATATTTCCCAGACATAGGGGATGAATCATTTTTGAACCTAGCTGCTGCTTAGGGCTTCTCCACTGTTCCAGTTGAACGCATAAATCTTTCATAGAGTCATAGAATGGTTTAGGCTGGAAGAAACCTCCAAGATCATCTAGTTCCAACTCCCCTGCCATGGACAGGGACACCTTCCACTAGATCAGAGATTGCTCAAGGCCTCATCCAACCTGGCCTTGCACACCTTCAGGGAGGGGGCATCCATGACTTTCCTGGGCAACCTGTTCCAGTGTTATACCATCCGTGATGTAAAGAATTTCTTCCTAATATTCAGTCTAAATCTATCCTTCTGAAGCTTCAATCCATTCCCCCTCATCCTATCACTACAAATCATTGTAAAAAGTCCCTTCCCAACGTTCTTGTAGGCTCCCTTCAGGTATTAGAAGGCTGTTCTAAGGTTTCCCCAGAGCCTTTTTTCTCCAGCCTGTCCCCACAGGGGAGGTTCTCCAGCCTTCTGTCATTTTCATGGCCTCCTCTGGACGTGCCCCAGAAGTTTGATGTCTTATTATGCTGGGGGCATCTATTATGCTAGATGCAGTACTCCAGGAGAGGTCTCATGATAGCAGAGTGGAGGAGGAGAATCACCTCCCTTATCCTACTGGTCACACTTCTTTTGATACATTCCAGGACATGCCTGGCCTTTAGGGCTGCAAGTGGACATTGCTGGCTCATGCTGAGTTTTTCATCAACTGACACCCCCAAGCCCTTTTCCTCAAGACTGCTCACAAGCCATGCCTTGCCCAGCCTGTATTTGTGCTTGGGATTGCCCTGACCCAGGTGTAGGACCTTGCACTTGGCCTTGTTGAATGTCATGAGGCTGGCTTGGGCCCACCTCTCAAGCCCATCCAAGTCCCTCTGGATAGCATCCCTTCCCTGCAACATGTCAACTGGACCACACAGCTTGGTGTCATCTGCAACCTGCTGAGGGTGAGCTCAGTCCCACTGTCCATATTGCTGGCAAAGATGTTAAACGGTACCGGTCCCGGTACCAACACCTGAGGATGCCATTTGTCATGGGTCTCCATTTGGACATTAAGACATTGACCACAACTCTCCAACCAATTCCTTATCCAGCTAGTCCATGCTTTTCCAATGTGGTTGCCGGGATGTCATGTGGGACAGTGTCAAATGCTTTGCACAAGTCCAGGTAGATGACATTGGTTGCTCTTCCCTTACCCACTGATGCTGTAACTCCATAATAGAAAGCCACCAGGTTCATCAGGCACGATTTGCCTATGGTGAAGCCATGCTGGTTACCACCAATCACCTCTTCTTCATTTTCTATATGCCTTAGCAAAGCCTTCAGGAGGATCTGCTCCATGATCTTGCCAGGCACAGATGTGAGACTGACTGGAATATAATTTCTGGGATCGTCCTTTTATCCCTTTTTGAAGATGGAGGTGATGTGTCCCCTTTTCCAGTCAGCAGGGACTTCACCAAATTGCTGTGTCTTTTCAAATATGATGGGCAGTGGTTTGGCAACTTCATCTGCCAGTTCCTCAGGACTTGAGGGTGGATTTCGTTGCACCCCATGGACTTGTGCACTTGTGCAGGTTTTTAAGATGGTCCCAAACCTGCTCTTTGCTTATAGTGGGTGGATCTTCCTTCTCCACTCCCTACCTTTTTCTTCTGGAGCTTGGCCAGTGCAGCCAGAGCCCTTGCCAGTGATCAAGTATCTCAGCCTCATGAACAAGTCTCCATTTTCCTTTCAGCGAGGCCCCACATCTTCCCTGGCCTTCTTTTTGTCCCTCATGTACCTGAAGAAATTCTTCTTAGTCCTCTTTATGTCTCTAGCCAAGTTTCATTCTATCTGTGCTTTTGATTTCCTAACCTGATCCCTGGCTGCTCAGGCGACTTCTTTGTAGTCCTCCCACATGGCCTGTTCTTGCTCCCATTCCTTACAGGCTTTCCTTTTTTGCCCAAGTAAGACCAGGAGCACCTTGTGGATCCATGCTGGCCTCCTGGCACTCTTGCCTGCCTTCTTCCTTCTTGAGATGCACTGCTCCTGGGCTTGGAGGAGATGGTGCTTGAATACTGACCAGCTTTCTTAGGCCCCTCTTCCCTTCAGGGCTTTATTCCATGACACTCTACCAAGCAGATCCCTGAAGAGAATGAAGCCTGCTCTCTTGAAATCCATAGTAGTGAGCTTGCTTCACAACCTCTTTGATGCCTTGAGGATCTTAAATTCTATCATTCTGTGGTCACTGCAGCCAAGACTGCCCTTAAGTTTCACATTGCTCATCAGCTCCTCCTTGTTGGTGAGGACAAGGTTGAGCATAGCATCTTTTCTTGTGGTTGCTTTAGTACTTGGAGAAGGAAATTGTCATCAGTGCAGTGCAGGAACCTCTTAGATTGCTGGTGTCTTGCTGTGCTCTCCTTCCAACAGATACCTCGGTGGTTGAAATCTCCCATGAGGACCAGGGCTTAGGTGGCCTGTTCGCAGACCCCACTGTGATGTCACTTTCCCTTGCCTTCCCTTTAATCCTCACCTATAAGTTCTTTGTCACCTCTTCATCTATTCCCAGGTAGAGCTCCAAGGACTCCAGTTGGTCCTTGATGTAGAGGGCAACACCCTCTCTTTTCTCCCCTGCCTGTCTTTCCTGAAAAGCTTATACCCATCCAACCCCACACTGCAGTCATGGGAGCCATCCCACCACATTTTAGTAATACCAATGACATCATAGCCCTGCAGGCTATCTGTAGCTCTCTCTTGGTCCCCTTAGTGTAGAAGGATTTAAGTTTGGGCTTCACTGAAGCTGATTTGCTGACTGGAGTTCCCTTATTCTGCTCTTCAGGTGCTCTCTTTACAGTCTGAATTCCAACTCCAGGCCCAGGGTGCCTATTAATGTGGGATGGATTGAGGATCCTTTCTCTCTTATTAACCTAGTATCTGACACAAACTGTGTCTGAATCAGATTCTTCTTACACTGAACTGTTTTGCAAACTAGGATCTATAAAGGAGGAAATGACCAAGAGGTTCCTGGTTTCACAGTGATGAAATACAGACCAGCCTTCCAAAAATAACATTTTCTGCTGGTCACCCAAGTAAGCAAGAATTTTAAAAAGGCTTCTTCAAAAGCTGTTCAGAAGTCTGAACAATTTTCAAGTTGTCTCCTTTTGTTCACAGAATTTAGTGAGCTGTGAGTCCCTCAATAGCTTTAAAAATCTCCTTGGCTTCCTGTTCATTATAATCTAGAAGGTCAGCAAAGACTGACTGCACCTTCATGTCCTCATTACTCACCCCATTTTTCAAACTTCTAGTGTTTTATATTCGTCATAAGCATACTACACAAAGTAAGCTTAGCCCCTCCAGTCCCTCCACTATAACAATGTTTTTCAGTCCCCAAATGGGTATTGTGTTTTTATTCCCTCCCTGTTTCTTCTATTTCCCCCTCTGCCAACCTAAGGACAGATATCAGAACTGGACACTGTTGTCCAGTGCTGCAAAGACTGTCAACAGCCCTACCCTAATTCTCCTTTTCAGAGACAACAATTAGATCAGCCTTCTAGGCAAACTCTACACTAGTAGTTCATGCTGAAGCAATTACTTGACCCCTACATCCTTTCCAAAGTCATAGAGGGTTACAAGACAGTCTTCCATCCTATTGGCATAGCTTGTCCTCTTGTGCTCCCCACTGCACTAGCTTGAATTTTACTGTACTGAAACACACTTAGGTGGGTTGAAAACACCTAACCAAGTGATTCACATTAATCTGTCATGAAAAGATGGTCTGTTTATTATTTACCAACCCAGGAATCTTTGTACTAACTGCAAACTTTACCATACAAGATCTTGTATCATCATGATGGCCGCTGATAAAAAGAAGAATCAATTTCCCCAAAAAAATCTTCCAGAAATGGCCCTCTACACTTCCATCATGTCTTAATGACTGCATTTTGAGATCTGCTGATGAGACAGTTTTAAATCTACCTAATGAGCACCCTTTGAATGGCACTAAGTGCCAGATTCTTAAAACTAAAATATGAAAGTGATACGAAGCCAAAAGCCTTATAGAAAAGCAGCTGTACTACACAAAATGCAAACATGGTTTGGACTCACTCATCTCTTTCTGTTTAAAATTGGCTACATCATTTTTAATATCTTTAGTATGCTGATCAAGAGAAGTTAAGAAAGGCTGAGTTTAAATTCACATCAAAGTTCAAATGAATTCAAACCCCACTAAGGATTTATATAAGTTTAAATAACTTACTGTACCAGCATCAGTTTTGTGCAGATCAGGCCAAAAACATAGTCCAGACTTGTTACCAAGTACTTCTATGTAAATGCAATCCTGAGCAAAGTTTTGGCAGGCATCAGAATTAATCAATGTCTCCAGAGAATGCAGAAATTGATTGTTACGGTTCAGTGTGTTCAGTGTAAATGAAGATGAGACTGGTGTTAGGAAAGAATAAGTGGGTTTTCTGAGAGTTAAACTTGGCCTCTGCAAAATGGCCAGTGCTACTCCAGCCTTCCCAGTGCACCACACTCCTGCACAGATGTACCTTTTGCTCAGAAGAAGGAAAATAACCTTCAGAAATACCACTTGCCAGAGTATGCAACCATGCAATTTTCACCCACCTGCTTCAAAAAGCTCATCTTCTCTCCTGCTGAAAATGTGACAGATGACTAGTAAAATAGTTTTTCTTGGAAGTCAAACTTCGCTTAATACAAAGCACAAGACTCCAGATATCAGACTATTTGTTTCATAGACCAGTTGCACTTTCTATAACTGTGAAACTCATGCCATGCTTGGAAGATGTATAAAGACTTATTTCAGGGCTGATGAAGATAAGCTCTTTTTCTAATTGTTCCACTAGAAGGAAGATCCCTTTCAGCGTCATCCGAGAAAACTGTCACTTACAAACTGTAATGATACTATCGAAGACTCACCTATGGAAACAAACAAATTAGCACGGAAATCTCAGCTATACTTCCTCTGGAAGGAGGGTCTGAAACTGAGCCATCACACAGTGACAGAGACAATCCAGGCTTGTGCCTGAAATCTGATCCCTGCCCGGGCTTTGGAAGTGGTGCCTAACTCACTCGAAACTGAACAACAGCAACAAGTCTCTCTGTCCATCTGTTTACTGGCAAGTGTGATGGCAAGAGCCAGGTCCTCCCTGAGCTTGCAGCTCCTTGCACCTCTGCACCTCTGTGCTTTTCCCAGCCACGTAAGAAGCGGGCAGGATTCATTCCTTCAGCTGCAATCCCCAGCTCAGCTATGCTTCAGGTTAACTGCTGGGGTAAAGAAATTGTATCTCCCTGCCATTAAAAACACAGTGTCAGCATTGCTGCTTATAGTTTCTCTTCCCTCATTACAAAGAATTCAGGGAATACATTCTACGATGGGTTTGCTTGCTGCAGTAATAGATTATTTCATTTCGATTAGGATTCTTTCCTTCCCACCTAACCACGGCACTGCAAATATCTTAATTAGCTCAAAACATTAACCCATGCTCTTTCTCTTCTCGAAGTGTTTCCTACACAATTCTAAATCTGTGGAGATGTTTTTAGTTTGGTTTGGTTTTTTTTAAGGGAGATTTTTATGATTATTCTCAAGTCCTTTCTTGATTTTTCAGTAACTACACCTTAAATGCCAACCCTCGCCAGACATAAAGGAAGCATTACAAGCCGTGTGGCATTTCTGAGGGAAGACTTTTGCACAAACACCTTTTAGACTAAATAAAACAAAAACCTGGAGGGAGGTTGTTCGTTTTCCCCCCTACCTCCCACCCGCCCCGCTCCCCTCGCTTCGGAGTGCGCGGGATTCCGAACTGCCCTTTCCAAAGCTCTGGGGAAGCGCTCCTGCACCCCATGCCCGGAGCCGGCCCGCAGCCTGCACCTGCCCTCGCCCCGGAAAAGGAGTCAGGGAGGGTGTCAGCCTCCTGCCCGCCGAGGCAGCGCCAATGATGCGGCAGCTCCGGCGGGACGGAGCCGGGCAGGAGTGCCCCGGCGGAAGCTCGGCTGGCGCTCGGTTCCTCGCAGCCCTGACGGGCTGCCGGTGTCTTATCCCACCGGGCAGCCCCCGGGAAATGCCCCACGTCCCGCTGGGGCACGTACCAGTCTGGCCAGGATCCGGTGGCTTTTCTCGTCCGTGCAGCGCTCGGAGAAGACGCTCCTGTGGAGGAAGAACAGTAAAGCGCTCACCACCATCCAGCAGGCAGCCCAAAGGAGGAGGAGCACCAGGGTGCATCGCCGCCAGATTTTGAGCCGCAGCCGCTTTAAGCCGATGATGCCCCTCATCGTCGCGCCCGGGCTGGGCTCAAAGCGGCCGCTTCAGCCGCTGCGTCCCCGAGCGAAGGACAGCGGCAGCGCCCGGGGGTGCCACGCTCCCCACCTCGTACGCTTGTCCTGCTCCCCGCCGGCGCCCATCGCCAAACGCCCTCCGCCCCGCCGCCTCCCCACGGCTCCGCCGTCGGGCACCGGCCCCGCTCCCGCCCCCCTGCCTTTCCCCCCTCCCTCTTTCCCGGGCCGGTGCTGCCCTTACGGAGACTGGAGCGCCCCTTTTGAATTTGAGCCACGTAGCTCCGCCGGCTTTTGTCTGCTCTCCCCCGTGCCAAGCGGCCCCTGCGGCCACCTCTGCCCGGTCTCCCTCCCTCCCCCCGCTCCTTCGTCCTTTGAGTTGCTCACTCGAGAATAAAAGGGGTTTTGACGGGTGGTGGAAGCTGCTGTGGGAACCCTTTCACACCCCAGCGTCTGCCTGGCACTCGGAAAGGGGCAGCATGGAGACGGAAGGCTCGTTCTGGTGAAAGCTTCATCTTCCATCAAATGCGGGGGAAAAAAAAACCCAACCCCCAAAGTTGTTGATTCTCGAGGAACTTGTCCAGTTCTATGTGCTGAGGGCTGTGGGAGAGGGAGACAAGCGACTCAGGTGCCCACTTCATAGCGTCCCACCATTACATTTTTCAACGGGAAAATTCACAATCTGAAGTACAGCCCAATGTAATAAAAGGTGTCTGATTCAGGTTTACTGTCAGGCATGATGAAAGAGGACCAAATTAATTTTCTTTCCCTTGTATGGTTGGTTACCTCAGGCTACTTGCAATCCCAGGAAGATAAATTGCAGTTAATGAAGCCACTCAGAGAATAAATTATTTACCAAAATGAGTAAGAACAGGAGAATGTGGCCCATAGATGGAGAGTTGCAGAATAAATCGATAGACTTATTTTAATGTGCGTCTTGTATAAATCACTCTGGTGTGCATTTTGTTAGTATATTAATTTAAGGTTAAAAAGGGAAAGTTCACTGTTGGGAAAGATGGATTCAGAGATATATGTTCTGCACCATCACCTCCAACTTAATGGGAAATGTTTCCCACTATGTGTTGTTAAAAAGAAAGGCGTGTCTATTGATACGCTGGAATATTACCTTTCAGAACAGCAAGGGGAAGAGCACAGGTGCCCTCTCAGTACAGTTCTCCCCTACATAGCAGAGCAGGGCTTGAAATATAGCTTCTAAGTAGATGGCAAGCTATGACAGAGAAGGAAATGGAAAGATAAAAATACTGCTGAAAATGTTCCAGCTTCCTAGCATTGGGGAAGAGGATTCAAGAAAAGCAAACTCACTTTCATCTCCCAAGAGTCTCAGAGGCACTATTGTTATCACTCTCCACATCTTCCATTGTTAGTGTGTTCTGCTTGCTCTCTCCTTCATCACATCATTTTCTTCACCTGCAGGCGCTGTCTGTGACCATATTTTTTTGTTTGTTTGTTCCTCCCCCGCCAATCCTTTTTCCAAGGGGAAGATTCCTGTTGAGGCACTGGTGATACAATCTGTTTCTTGGGAATGTAGCAAGCAGGAAAGACTGACTGGGCAACTAGAAACTGAAAACTTCAATTCTATTTCTCAGTCTGATACAAAATACTTTCAGAAGTTGTCTCTGACCAGTTTCAGCTGTTCGTTTGGAAATTCTTAGGTCACTAAGTGGGTAAGGGCAAGAGGGAGTCTTGCTTAGCCACTCCTCTTCAGGGACTACCATCTAGGCTTGGACACAGCCAATCATCACCAACTGCAGTTGCCACCTAGGAGGGAAAACTGCAAATCTGCTGTATTGATGTCTGGAACAACTCTGAGGTGAAGAGAGAGATATATCCAAAATCAAAGAGGGATGCAGATGGTGGAGAAGATGCAAGCATCAGAATATCTTCCTATTTCTTGGTCCTGAGCAGTTTGGGTAATAGCTTAGGCACTACCAAAATTATATATATATAACATTTTATTTTTTAAAGTGTGGACCTTGATTTCTCTGTGTCAGCATTCCCAAAGGCTACTGCCATAGAATCATAGAGCAGTTTGGGTTGGAAGGGACTTTTCAAGACCATCTAGTCCAACCTTCCTGCAGTGAGCAGGGATACCTTCCTCTAGATAAGGTTGCTCAGGGCCCTGCCCATCCTGACCTTGAATGTTTCCAGGGATGGGGCATATTATGTATTATTATTTCATGTCTGTGAAATTATGTATGTTTATCATTTGTGTGTTAGCTGAAGCTCTAAAAACAAATCTTAGTTACTCTTGACTTTGAGCTAGGAACAAAATATGGAGACCAGGTCTGGTTAGGTATCATGGCTGGACTGCTCTAATTGCTGTGGAAACAAATAAGCATGTTCTTTCCTGCTCCTCCTCTATCATTCCCATTTTCCTCTTGGTCTCTCCCGCCCAATGCAATCATTTCCGCAGGAAGTGATGTGTTTCACTGTCCAGTGAGTTACCTTGCTAACAGGACAGAGAATGGTAAAGTGGTCCTTTGCTGAGATTATCCTTAAATGGGTTAGGAAGTCCTGAGGATGTCACCAGACATGCTGGGAGGTGTGCAGCAAGGAGGTATGTTGCAGGGCCAGGCACTCTGGGATGCAGGAGGCAGGACTGTCCCACTGGCTCCACTGTATCACGTCTCCACATCACAGGTGCAATGTGATACTGCAGATAAGGTGACCTAAATGGAAATGGTTGCTGAAGGGAAGGGTTCTGTCCCCATTTTCACCCCAACTACGTGCCTCCTCTGTCTACTTGGCAGTTGGATCAGGGTAGTTAACCCAGAAGGCAGAACCTGTAGGTTTCTGAGTGTGCTTTTTATTTCCTTCCAAGGTACCAGCGAAAATTTGCTGGATTTTGGGATGTGTAAGGAGACCACATCCTTCCCTTTGTTTTCAGAACAGCTTCTACACATAGCAAGTGCAGTTCTGCCTTTAACATACAGGTGTCTGCTGCTTTGAAGTGCTGGAATAAGAAGAAATAGACTAAGCAAATAAGAACAGTTTTTAACATAGCTTTGATAAATTTTTTAATAGTTTCAATAGGAAATAAAAGTACAAGGTGACAGGAATCTAATGAAGCAACTGCAAGTTGCATGACATTCGCACCAGACTGTTTACTGGTTTCATTTTATGATCGATCCCATCGGAGGCATTTTCAGGGAATAAAGCCTGGCCTTCCCAAAATATTTCAATAGAGCATTCAGACAGTGGAAGTGATTTGTATCTAGTTGCTCAGTCTCTAGCTTTCAAATATCCCTCCAGCTTTAGTGGGAGTGAAAAGTTGGACAAATCCGGTAAATATATGTGTGCAGGGGGGGTGCACATACCTTCATGTATGTACCTGTATTCATAAGACATATGCATAGACATCTTCAGAACAGATCAAGAATTGACCCAGAAAGCTTGGGTTTAGTAAAAGATAAAAGCCTAGGTAATTTAGGATCAGAAGCCTTAGCCTGTAATAACAATCTGTTGCTAGCTGCAAAATTCAAAGCTAGTTTTGGATGTCCCTAAACTTCAAGGTTCTTCAGACTAAGCGAGTTAATTCTAGTCCATCCTCTATAAAATATGCATCTGAGCATCTCACTGTCCCATAGCAATTTTCCCTTGAAAAAAAAGTCTGCATCAGAGAAACTTTGCTTCCTGTATATATTAAACTGTGACTATTTAATTTTACGTTCCTGTATTCCTAAAGGAAGCAATATCCCTATTCTAATTTTAACTGAGAATTAAGCTTGATGGAAATTAATTAGTAGAAGCTGAATTAAAGGAAGTGATATCAAGGGCAGTAAAAATAAACCTGGACTAACTGCATTAGTTCCTACCCAATTAAATTGCCAGAATTTTGAATTACTGCTTAGAGCACAATGACAATATCAAGTTGGTCTCCTCTTCATCACTCTGTTGGGCACATCAAAAAATTTTACATCACTGGTGACAGTTGAGAGCTGGAATAACCAGAGGCTTCAATAGTCAGGAGCAAGGTGCCTTGGCACAGCCAAGGTGGAGAATCCTGGCATAGTGCCTACCTGTGCTGTCTACCAAGACATGGGCTCAGCAGCTCCCAAAGCCAGGATTGTTGGGAGTCCTCAGCCTCAGGAGCTGCTGAGCCCACACATTTCTCTGGGTTGCACAAGTTGTATTAGGTTGATAGTCTTAATTTGCCTAATTACTTAATTCTTTACAAGAGTTTAAAAGAAAAAAAATAAATCAGCCATTGAGAACTACCGTGGCACTCAAGTTAATAAAACATAAAACTGGTTCATTAGGAGTTTTTGTTCCATTTGATTGATTTAATTGCCTTCTATGATTAGCATGATGCTATCTGTGGAAATAGGATACTGTTCTGCTAATCTACCTCAGGACACACATGAATCTTCTATTTTCCTGCTAGAAGCTCAGGAAACTTTTGAGTGCTGTTCAAACCTACCTTGAAAATGTATTTTAACATATAAATATTTCTTTCTGATTTCCTGTGGCAAAGTTGAGTTGCTGAAAAACATCACAACGTTTGACATAGGTTTGAACATGTCCTTTAGGCAGCGAAATTCCCCTGCAGAGCACCGAGTCTAGCAGAGGAATCCAAATGCATTTTCTCATTTATGCCATTAATCAAAAAGAATATGTTGCTACTTACAGAACTACTCACAGAAGTTGTATTGCACCAGCGGGCAGTGAGTTTATTGGGTCATGTTGCAGAACAGAAGCAGAAAAATGGCACAATATAAAATACAGAGTTTAGCTTTGTGGACAAGGGAAAAGACTAGAGTAATGCACTATTTTAAACAAGGGAAAGTGTTTAGACAGGGGGGAAAAAAAACAACAAAACAACTTTCCCATGTATACATAGAAAAAAGAATTTGCAATATATTTTGTCCTATTTGCTTTTTTACTTGCAGCAGTTATTTCTTAGGCAGAGTTGCTCATGAAACCAAAGGTGCTTATTTTCTCCTTCCCTTTTATGACTTTCCAGATTCCATCCCTTCCAGCTAATCTCCATATTAGCTTCATGCCAGCTTTTCCTTCTCATTTGGAAACAGTACTGCCTGAAGAAGCCAGTGAGATACCTTGGCAATGAGTATAGCAGACTGTGGTTTACTTGTAATTCTTCAGATTAGATGGAACAATTAAGATGCAAAAATACTCTGGAATTTTTGTCCACATAACAAAAATGATGCCAAACACAGCATTGCCTATGGCTTCTCTGCTACATTCTTTGCTATTTGTGTCTGTTTTCCTATTCACCAATAGGACAAAATAGCATAGTAGACATAAAAGGAAGGTCAATCGTTTATAAGTGGAATTGTCTTGCTTGGGATTGGCAGGCAAGTTCTCAACCCAGTGACAATTTTTCTAGCATAAGTAGAGGCTCCCCAATGGAATCTACTACTGTGTGTCATATTTTTTTCCTGTCTATGTGTGTGAAAAGGGGAAATGTCTGCCTGCAACACCTCAAAGAGAACAAAGCAGGGCATATGCTACAATCCTTTCCTAGTCTTTCTATATGCAGTGTCTGTTCTTCATACCAACTTCAGGCCAAGTGATCTCATTATACCAATACTGAATCTGGCTCTTTGTAGCCTCCTTTTATGAGAGTCTGAAGCAATTCCAGACTATTTTGAAGCTGGACTTAAGGTTGTGTAGAAATAAATGCCATGTAATAAGCTAACTCCCTGTGGCCTCTTGCATTGTGCTGTTATTTACATGAGTGATCTGAAGTAATTTCAACAGGATTTTGCACAGGGCTGCAATCTTCTAGACATGTAGTAGTTCAAAAGAGAGTTAGGTGGCATCTTTTCTAGTCTATTGACTACATTATATATTGCAGTGGATTGATTAAGAAGTTTCTCAGGCTTGGATACTGTCAGAAAAGTTACCACGTTGTCATATAGATTAAAACCAGCGTAGCTCTATCACTGCAGACTCTCTGCAAACTCTCTGAAATTACTTTGTGTTAGGGATTTGCAGAAGGCTGATTTTAATTTTATTTCACTTGCAGACCGATCTCAGATAGCCAAGGCTCACCCGCCTGCATCGTGTTGCACCATGGATTTTAAAATGCAGCCCAGGTGTTTCCAGAGGGCTGCACACTAGGAGAGAAATGGAAAGCAAATAACTGATTCTTGGAGATGGAAAAAAGCATCTCCATTGCAGGCACAAGTGACCACCAAGTGGATGCTTTCAATATTGCACATGAAAGGTTTTGTAGACTATACATAGACCTTCCAGAGGGAATCTGTCCTGATTTTCTCTATCCACATAAGCAAATCTGAACTTGTAGCATTTTTTCCTGATTGTTTTGCCTTTTTTCTTTTTGTGTACCATGCATTTAAAAAACAAATTGAATGTAGCCATCACATATGACAGGTCATGGTTCTTTCACAAGTAGATGTGTCTGTTTCTTGATTTCTTTCCTGAAAATCCAAATCTGAAACAGTAAAAAAAAAAAAAAAAAGAGGATTAGCAGGATCATGGATGACTCCCTGTTCCTTACAACTTGCTTTCAATTATATCTTTGAAGCTCTTTGTTGCAATTTCCTTGTGAATGATGAATAGCTGGGCATGGAGAAAAGTGCCAAACAACCCATTCGTGAAATTCAATTTTCTATCACTCTTTGCTAGTAATTAGCTTTTCTCTAGGTAATGTTAGTCTGCATGCATCCAATGGTGTATGACATTTGCTTAGGGATGAGTAGACAATTTATCTGCTGCACTGCTTACAACGGATCTCTCATAATTATACCAAGGTTAAATACTCATTCTTGTGAGTGACTCCCCTGTGTTACTCTTGAGCAAGAAATCTGTGTGTGGGATCCTGTCCAGCTGCCTGAGCAGCAGCAGCAGCAGCAGCAGTGCCACTGCTATATGATGTTCTTCCCCTATCATAGAAGCACCCTCTGGGAACTTCAGTGCTTCTGCTGGCTAGGCCTGTTTCTGAGGGGCCATTGCTACACAGACACCAAGAACCAATGTAGCAAACAAGGAGTGCCATAGCACTGCCTCCTGCTTGGAGCAGAGTTGTCTGTGCCTGAGAAGCCTCACAAGTGGTTTTCCATATCTTCTTCTGCAGGCACAATCTTTGTATCCATCATGCAATGCGCTTCCTTACATAAAAAGAAGAGAGCGGAGCATTTGCTTCTCATCAAAGCTACGCTGGTGTGTATGGTTTGCTTGATAGACTTCACTTGGTTACTTCAGGAGATGCAACATTCTCCCCTGTCTCTTCCTATACTATTTTAAAATCTGGCATTGAGTCAGCTCTTCCCATCAGACCACAATGGGTTTTGTGAGCTGTCCTTTGATGAGAAGCGAAGTTGGCCGAGAAATACTTTACAAGGCAATAAGATATATTTTGAACAAACTTAATTTGATATGGGCTGGAGCCAATAGCCACTGCAGTTAGCAGAAGTCATCCCACGGTTTTTTGTTGGCTTTGGCAGTATAAGTATCTTTCAGTTTTAAGGGTGTATGATTACAAAAATGTCTACATAAGTTAGCTACCCAGTTGTTTCTCTCTGCACTTGTGCAATGGATAATAAAAATTTCATCCTTTTTCTTAAAAGTAGAACTTCATAAAAGCTTGGAAAATGCCTTTATGTATAAATCTTCTGCCCCAGAACTTCTTATCATTGAATTGGCATTACTTTTCTTATTTTCCAAAGTTACATGTTGTCATCCTTTCCTGCCTTCTGTTTTCTGTCATTTTACTTCAACACAATCATATTTTCTCCCCTACTTGATTTTTTTTTCAATTCTCCTTATTCTCCAGTGATTCACTGTGTTCTTCTTAGCATGTAATTATCTACCAAGTCATCTCTCTTTTCAGAAAACCTTGAGCATTGTAGGAGTCCTTCTTCCACATCCTTAGCAAGAGGCTTCTTCTGAAATGTAATTACTTTTGATTTACAGTAAGGTACATAAAAGTAGATGCTGTTATTAGAGATACCATTATTAGAGTGTATTTAATATTCCTTGGGTTTGTGACTATTTCCTGCATATAACTAAAGTGTGTGCTCAGCCCATGCTGTACAGATGCACACACACGTGTTATTACCAAAAGAAATCCTAGTGAACCTCTCAAAACGAAAACCAGGGATTACAGACCCTCAGTCTGGGAAGAGGGGAGATCCACCAGAGGGTGGGGAAAGGAACCATGGTGAAACCACAACAGGCATTGAAAAGAACTCCTGCAGAGCTGCAGTCCTGGAGGAAAATTCCATCTGGGGAAGCACTTAAGTGCCATTTCATTGAGAAGAGCATGCAGAGCTGGCCAAGTCTTTTTAATATTTCTTTTTCGCTTTGGCAGTTCAACAACTTATAAAAGACTGAAATAAAAACTCCCAACACTACAAAATATATTCAAGGAGAAATTGAAAAAGACATCTCCTCATGCACATGGCATGTTCTGTGCACTTTCAGCATGGATAAAATGGGCATGGTGTTGGGATGAAATACAGGGTAGTTGAGATTAAGTTGCAAAAGGGTAAGTGTTTTGGCACTGGGGCTTTGTGGTCATTCCAAAGAGAAGTGCTGGACTGAAGCAGTCTCCAAGGGCTGTGGTTCTCATCTGCAGTCAGACCACATGTAGCTGGGCTATTGACCCTTTGCTTGCCTGTCTGTTACACTTGCTTGTTATATAACACACATCCAACTGCTCCCATTTGAGCCATTGCCTTGTATTAATGCAGAGCAACAGGGCATGCAGACAGAAGCACAGAGTGCTTTAGGGACTCTTAGGTGGATGAACAGGCATTGTACAAAGAGACACAGGTGCATCTCTACTCCTTTTAGAACACTGGCACAGCTGGACTAACACTTCAGCAAGCAAGGAATCATTTGGCATGGCTGTTCAGTGACTTTCCAAGATATGTTGGCTCTGCAGTTTGTGAGCAAGTCCTCCAAGGTGCTGGTGAAGAACAATTTATTAGCAGCCTCTTCCATCAGTTTTTCATCTGTGCCTCAGCAATCAGAAGAGGGAACAGTACCTGCCCTCTCTGAGCCTAAGATCCTCAAAATAGAAAGGCTGCCTGTTCCTGGGCAACATTAGGGCAGTGCAATGGGATGTTTGAGCAATCTACATGTTCAATCTAGAAGAGTTTCCTTTTGTCTGTCTCTCTGCCACTCTCTTTAATTTATGACAGTCTCTCCAGACCTCTAGACAGGTTAGCCAGTCTTCAGATTTGTTTTTGGTTCAGATCTCAGTGAATCTGCTGGACATGCCAGCTTGACTACCTCACATCCATGTGTGCAACCTGAAGAAGTTAGCACACTTTAAATTCTTGAGCGTTTGAAAGTATGAAAAGAAGGATGACCCTGCAAAAAAATGTTATCTTGAAGCTTTCAAGTCATCAGCCAGTTTAGTGTGCTTAAGGTAAACAATGTTAATGGAGTCAAAATGCCCACATAAGTGTGTGTACATGAGTGTGATATGAATAGGACACATTTAGGTTTAGAAGGGATTGAAGCAATCAGTGAGGAACTCTTTAAACATCAGTTTTAAGCACCCTTCATATGCTAGTGCTCTCAATTTACCATCACCAGCCCAAAAGCTATTGTGTGCAGGAAAGCAAATAAATCCAACAGAGCTGCACTGTTCTGCAAACCATATACATAACCTTTCCTTTCATTCTAGCTGTCCACCTAATGTAGTTTCAGTGCTTGAGGTTCGGAAAGTTTGGCTCGTGACCCACCTAAGCAGAAACATGTAAAACTAAGAGGAAAAGGAAATCATAGAACCATAGAATGGTCTGGGTTAGAAGGGACCACCAAATGTCATCCAGTCCAACCCCCTCTGCAGTCAGCAGGGACATCCTCAACTAGATCAGGTTGCCCAGAGCCCTGTTGAGCCTAACCTTGAATATCTCCAGGGATGGGGCCTTGACCACCTCCCTGGGCAACCTGTTCCGGTGTTCCACTACCCTCACGGTAAAGAACTTGTTCCTAACATCCAATCTAAATCTACTCTTCTCTAGTTTGAAGCCATTGCTCCTCATCCTATCACTACAGGACTTTGTACACAGTCTCTCTCCATCCTTCCTGTAGGCCCCCTTCAGGTACTGGAAGGTCATCATTAGGTCTCCCTTCAGCCTCCTCTTTTCCAGGCTGAACAACCCCAGCTCGCTCAGCGTGTCTTCATAGCAGAGATGTTCCAACCCCCTGATGATTTTCATGGCCTTTCCCTGGACCCACACTATCAGCCAGAAAATAGCAAGATACAATATAGAGTCAAAGGCAACTAAGTTACAGCTTTTTAATGTTTTCAATGTTTTTAATGTTTTCAATGGCAAAAGTATCTACAAGTTATTTCTTTGGAAAAACAATGTTTCAAAAACAACACTGACAAAAGAAACAGCAGCTTAGATGTTTAGATAGCTTCACCTGGACAAGGCTGAACATCCTTATTATTTTCTTTATAAAGTACCTTGTTTTGTCGTCCTCTGTCTCTAGACCATTTCTGATCAATATGTCTTTTCCTACCCTTCCTTTCTAAATCTGTTCCCAAAGGATTTTTATGTATGCATATATTCTTTTCACCTACAAATTACCATCCTTGTAAACCAGAACTGCATTTCCTTCAAGACAATTTACAAGGCCCTCGAAGCTGATAATTTGGCCTGTTATTTTTCAAAAAAAGTCATTGTTTTCACAGAGGTAAGCTGCTGTGTGGTTTCTCTGTTTGTTCTTCAGATAATCCTTTGTGGATTTTAGATTAATACAAGCAGGTAGAAAACTCTGATTAAACAGTAGACTGCACGGTGTGCTTCCCTAATGCTTTGGATCTTTTCAGCTATTGTCCTCGATTCATATTTTTGGTTTGTGGAGTATGTTCTGGATGTGGGGGGAAAAGTACCAAAAATTATGCCCATGTAGGAATATGGGAATGGAAGGAGGTCACCACGAATCATCTCACGTCATGTCACATAATAACTTCCATAAATGCCACAAACTATTTCTTTTCCTTTTTATAAAAATGTTTTTCTTTCCTATTGCTCTTGGGCAAGTTTTTCCTAATGTAAGTGTGGATAGAAACTTTATTCCAGTTTCTACACTCCGTTTGTCCATGTGTGGTAGATTTAGCCATCTACCTTTCCACAACACAGAGTAGTGCCAGGAGTCATGATGCCAGGGGCTCCACAGGGTCTGGGGTGCTGGCAGCAGTGGTGAGTCACCACGGGGGTGTGTCAAAGCAGGGCTTGGCAGCCAGGGCCCATGCCATCCCTCAGCCAGGAGCCAGGCATATGGGGGCACTGGGGCAGTCCCAGCCCCAAGCACCAACCACCTCTCTGGGGCCAGGCAAAGGCCAGGCTGGGCATAAGCCTATGAATCCCCAGCCCAACATGGCCCATAGCCAGGTCAGGCAGGACTGTGATGGGGGAGGAGCTGTAGCTCAGCTGGGCCAAGTGCTGGCAACCCATCCAAAAGCAGATCCCATGGGCTGAGGGCATCCCGGCTGCAGCCTCCCCATGTGCTGCAGGAAGCCGTCACCAGCAGGACAGGGCAGCCCTTGCTACTCCATCCTTGGCTTGCCCTTAGCCCAGATGGCCAAAGCTGCAGGGATAGGTATGCCCTCAGGCCCTTATGGCCACAATCAATAACTATCTTCCTCCCCCTGTGCATTAAATTCAGTGTAAAGCACACTTTATGTTTTTCCTCAGTCTCTTCTATAGGTTACTTAAGCCATATTTGTATGCTCAGAGACTTCATTTCTCTGACCATCAGAGTGACCTCCAGAGACCTGCTGTTGTGGTTTCAATTCATCATCCATGGGTGACTGGAGCTGTACCTGACAGCCCACATGGAATAACAACCACCACAGCCCTGCACAGGGTCCTAGCACTTGCCTCAGGCCCCAGGCACACCTGTCAAGTTCCCAAATTATGTTTTTCTCTCTTGTGGCAGCTCCCAGTAGCTCATGAACTTCCCATGACCAGCTAGTAAGCTGCACTCCTTATCACTCATTTCCAGCTCATGAGCTGCCAGCTTTATTTCTGCAATCCTCAGGGTCATCGTGTTGTTCTATTTTCCTTCCATGTCCTGACTCCATCTCTTGGCCTTATGCTTTCAGCTTGTTTTATCAGCACATTTCCTAGTGTGGCACTGAGGACCACACCGTCCAACAGTTTTGACTCCCTCAGGTAACAAATGCTTTTACTACAGCCTGTGGCCAGTCACCATTTTTACAGTTCTTTTAAGAATTCCTATAAAGCAATATGAGTTACCAAATTATTGCATCCATACAGGGTTAACAGCTATACCTATCAAAGCTATTCAGTTGCTCATGGACAGAAAAAGCTTTAGGTCAGGAGCAGGGTGATAGTAAAACTTGCCTGAACTTTTATCTTTCTGCACTTGGAACGACTTTATGCCTTTCCAACATTGTTAGGTTCCAAGGAAACTCTTCACTAGGTGATCTGACTTTGCTTTTGCATCTTACTGTTCATAATAAACTTTTCTCTTCTAATGTATATACACCACATCTAAATCACAGAATCATTGAATGCTTTGGATTGGAAAGGACCATAAATATCATCTTGTTCCAACTAACCCTACCATGGGCAGGGACAACTTCCACTAGACAAGGTTGCTCAAAGCTCCATCCAGCCTGGCCTTGAATGCTTCTCAGTCTCACCACCCTCATGGTGGAGAATTTCTTCCTAATATCTAGTCTAAGTCTTCCCCCCCCCCCCCCCCCTTTTTTTTTTTTAACTGTTTCCACTTGTCCAATCACTACATTCTCCATCTTTCCTGTAGCCCTGCTTTAGGTACTAGAGGGCTGTTATAAGCTCTCAAGACTCTTCTCCATGATGAACAACCCCAACTCTCTCAGCCTGTCCTCATAGAAGAGGTACTCCAGCCCCATGACCATCTTTGTGGCTCTCTTCTGTACCTGCTCAAGCAGTTCCATGTTCATCTTGTGTTGGGGGCTCCAGAGCAGAAGAGTTTTGCAGGTGGCATGTCACCAGAGCAGAGTAGAGGAGCAGAATCACCACCCTCAACCTCCTGGCCATGCTTCTTTTGATGCAGCCCAGGGTGTGATCTGTTTTCTGGGCTGCTAGTGCATGTTGCTGGCTGATACTCTCCTTTTTGTCCACCCCCTTGCTCCCCAAGTCCTCTGCAGGGCTGCTCTCTATCCATTCATTGCCTAGTCTGTATTTGTGCTTGGGATTGACCAGACCCATGTGCAGGCCCTGCCTGTGTAAATGTGCTTAATCTATCTAAATCACAAATGTAGGAAGGTCTTAAGGACATTTCCATCTTTGACAGGAGTCCTGCAGTTGTCCAGACAGGGTCTGGCCAAGTTCTTGCAGATTTCTCCCATACTCCATTTGCCCATATTATATTCCTCTTTATTATCTCTGACATTATTTCTCATATATCTCTGGCATTATTATGCCTTTGCTCGTCACTGGAGAAGCGTTGGGGTGCTCATTAGCACCCGAGTACCCTGTGGTGGCTGCCCCGTGCAGGACAGAGCACGGCTGAGCTCTCGCCCTCGCCCTCGCCGTAGCCCGGCGGTGCCGCTGGGGGCGCTGGAGAGCGGCGCGCGGCCGTCCCCGCCCAGCCCGGCAGGACGCGGTCCCGCCCCGCCGTACGGCAAAGCCCCGCTGCGGGCTGCGCGCGGCCGCTGCCTTTCCTGTCCTTGCCCGCTGATTAGCCACCGCGGCGCGCGGCGCGGGGCGGGGCTGGCGCGGGGCTCTTTAAAGCTCCGCGGTGGCGGCACTGGGTCCTGCGACAGGGAGTCGGGACGCTGTGGGCAGCGTGAGTGGCGGCCTTGCGGAGTGTGGGGTGGGCCGGGCCCTCTCCGCGCGGTGGCCCGGTGTGCAGAGCCACGACTAACCTTACCGCGTCCCCGCCGGCGTCTGCTTCTGCACCGCGGCCTTGCAGGGAGGCGCCGGCGGGTGCCGGGTGCGCGGCGTCCCTGCGGAGCCGGGCCTTGCTCGGTGTCCCGCGGTAAGAAGCGCCTGGCCGGTTTCGTGTCTCGGCCCGGGCGCGGCAGCGCTGTGGCTGCCTCTCGGAGGGCTGCTGCCACTGCCCCCTGTCCGCTTCCGCGTGTTCTCTCTCCCCGTGAGCCTGTCTCAGTCTTCAGGGAACCAGCGCGACTCGGCTCCCTCCCTCACCGAGGCTTACCTCTCGGAGCTGGCAGCTGCGGCGGACTGTGACTTTTTCGCTGCAAATCTTCTCAAGTCCCAAATCTGACCTTTTAAGTTAACCTCAGCCCAGAGAGCAGGGCCTGTGACGTGGGCACGAAGTTGCATGCAGTTACTTTTAGAGGCTTGTGGAGGGCAGTGAGTGTTCTGTGGTGGCTACAGACCTCTCTTCGATTAAATGCTGTCATCTGGGATAATAATGTTGCGTGTGGCTAAGGAGGGCAAAGCTGCTGTAATGTACTGATATGATAGTCCCTTGGGTTATTTTACTTCATAATGGAACTGTTACAGTGCTGTGAAAAGGTAGAGCTGTGGAGCCCTTTCCATGCAGGGAGGAAGGCCCCTCTAATTTTTACTATTATGTACTTACGTTTAAAAGCAATGCTTAAAGTAGTCCCTGACTTAGCAAGTAGTTCAGATCTTGTTTGTGTTGGACAGCACAGCAGCCTCTATGTAGCATTGTATTTTGTCTGTGCTGTGAAGCTAAAGCTTTGATGTTGCTGTAGGCCCTGGCTGAATGAAGGGGAGGGTGACATGCTCAGGAATGATGCCTTTGCTGTTTTTTCTGAAAAGCTGCAGGTGAATCATATTTGAGCTCTGTGTGAGGAGAGTGACTTCATTAGGGAAACCAGTTTTCCCATAAGCTCTAACTTGCTTATGTCTATGTAGTCCTTTGAAGATGTTAGCTTCACCATTCATGCCTATGGAATCATTGAGCTGTCTGGTGACTTGGGGTTGTTCTAACTGGTGCTTAAAACTCATTATCCAAATCTAAACTTCATGGATGTTTTAAATTCAGTAGAAGCAATCTCCAGTGAGTGAAAGGATTTTTGTATGTCAAACATCAGTGATCTAAGTACAGTCCTGCTTGAAAAAATGCATTTTGATTCTTTTGTGGATCAGAGGTGGTAAGATGTACTTATATTGCAGCATGTTGTGTGGGACAACCTGCAGCTTGACTTTATTCGGTTGTGTACTGTAGTCAGCTGTTCAGGAAATCCCTAGACAGTCAGATGTCTTAACAACTAGCATGCTTGTCTTGTGACTTCTGTGTGGAACTGGAAGAAAGGCTTAAAGGATCTGGCATAAAGCTGACTGAACAAAACACTGAATCACAGCAGTTGGTGCTGCTGAATGTGCTTGTTCAATGTATTGCACAGACACTGGGGCTTTTTTATTTTCCTGGCTTAAAGGAGGTGTAGTATCTTGAGTGCTGACTTGAAGTAAGTTGAAGTTTGTTGGTTGAGTGGACAGTATGTCTTTAACATGGACTTTGGACTAGTAAGAAAGTAAGCTGAGGAGGGGGGAGGTCTTGGATTTTATCTCATAAGCTTCAGCTAAAACTAAAACAAAACAAGGAAATGGTAGTGCTGAAGTAGTCACTGACTGCTTGCTCACAGCCTGCTGGGGCTGGTTTCTGTTCCTGTGGCTTAACTCTGAGCTTCTTTGAGAAGGCTAAGTAGCAGGTTGGGACTTTAAAGCTAAAGAAGACAGTTTTAAGCCTGCTTTTATTCTCCTTTGCAGAGCACAAAGTGTGATGCTTTCTTAGGCCTAGCTGATTACATTCAATGGCACACTGTTAGTCGAACTCTCATAATGAAATCTACTCTGTGAAGCTGCCTTTGTAACATTTTGCCTGTAATTCTGCAGTAAAGTGAAATGCATGCCTTGATTGAAGTATCCCTATAGACAAGCTTGCTCAGACTAATTTGCAAAGGTATTTGGGGGGAGGGGCAGAAACACTTGTGTTGAGATTTAGTATGCTTTTGTGTAACCACTTCAGTGTGTGATTTTTTTTTTGAGGGAGTGGCCTCAAGTTTTATATTAGCACAGCCTGATGTGTGGCACTAGCATTTGAAAGGTGAAAGTCTTCTGACTCGATTACTGACTTGCTTCTTGAAGCTGTGAAGGCTAAATTATTTTTTCTGTCACAGCATCTTCAGCAATCCCCTTTTGGTCTGAAAATGTCTGCTCTTGAGACCCTTTTTAAATACATTGATGAGCACCAGGATCTCTATATTCAGGTAAGCTTTCTTTGAGTTTTGTCCTGCAATAGACAGCTATGGGATAGTAAAAGTCTGTTGGTCAAGCTTGTTGTTACACCTGTGTAGTATGCCAAGCAAAAGTAATGTCAAGTAACTGGGGAGAGAAGGAGGGCAGGCAGCAGGTCTGATTTGAGTCAAGCTAGGAAACTGTTTCTTAAGCTGAGGCATAGTTGTATTCAAAGGCTTAAATCTTCATGGTAGATTTGAGGAAATGCTCCATGACTGGATAAGGTGAGCAGTGGCTATTAGAGGTACAAGAAGTTTTGCACTGGTTCCTCAATGCCAAGTTAGGTTTCTACTACCTTCTCCCTGTTGATGTGGGAGAGGAAAGATACAGACATGGCTGAATTAAAGCTTTCTGGTATGAAACTGTGCATGTTGGGGTACAGAGAGAGCTTACCTTCTGCTTATTACTGTCTAACTTGCTATTTATGCACCTTGCATTGCAATCAGTGATACAGCACTAAACTCTCAGGCAAGAGATGCCAAGTGTTCAGCTTGGCTTCTTCCAGCTGATCTTATGTAGGAGTGAAAAAGCCAAGGCAGCCCTTCTGAGAAGCCTGAAAGATGTGAACTGTTTCTGGATGCTTAAAGAACCGCAAGCTGGAAAGGCACAACACGCACAAGCTGTCAATACCTCTTAAGCTTACCTTCTGTATCTGTAGGCTTTGTGCTATGCTGGCTGGGCAGCAGTTCTAAAGTGAGGTTTTAGAGACATTTTGAGGGTAATGTTAATGGTTAGAGTACTCTTTTGACAGAAGGACGGAGCTGCTCTGTCTCACAGTTAAGTTTGACTAAAACAGTATTATTTGAATGTCAGGGTGTTGTGTTTTTGTAGTGCCTCCTATGCCACAATTCCTGTGCAAGAAACCCTTTTGCTTTTCCACCTTTCTGTAGCGCCTGGCTCAATGGGTGGCCATCCAGAGTGTGTCAGCGTGGCCGGAGAAGAGGCCTGAAATCAGGCGCATGATGGAGGTGGCTGCAAAGGACATTGAGAGACTGGGAGGCACAACCCACCTCATGGATATTGGAAAACAAAAGGTATGTGAGCATCTCCATGTCAGCTTAGTAGAAAGGGTCTCTTCAGAAGACAAGGTGCTTTGCACTAGGAGGTCCTGACTTATAATCTCAGTAGGAAGGGCACTTAGACTTGTAAGGTACCATTTAAAAAGCTGTTTATTAGAGCTACCACTATAAAGAAAGAGGATAGTATAGATAGTCTGATGCTGGGAACCCCAAGCTGTGCAGCATCTAGCAGGCTTCCAGTCAATGTGCTGTGCAGATCCCATTCATGGAATGTTATCCCATTTTATTTATTCAAGCTGTTTGATTCCACTGCCAAACAAAAAGAATGTTCATGTGAGATCTTCCTCTGTGCTTTCAGATAAAGTCAAGGACATGCAGGTGGTGTAATCACCAGCATCAAGTGGGAACTGTCTGCAAGCTGGCTGAGTTTATCTTTCAGCCTAAGGATATGCACAGCACAATAGAGGCAGGAAGGTGAACCTGGATGTGCAGCCTAACACAGCACAGGCCTGGGTGTACTCAGAATAACTATGTGGATCACTAATTCCTTGATGGCTGCTGGTGGTCTGGCCAGGATCACTGTACAAGGCTCTTGTAGGTAATGGCCTGGAAAGGCAGAAGTTGGTTGGGCTGCAGGATAATGTCTTTCCTGCTACAGTCCTGTTAAAACCCTGGTTTTGTTCTAGTAAAGCATAGGATCCAGATCAGTTAAATATGTGGTGTTACACTTTGGGCTTTGTATTAAATGTATTTTAAATATGATAACTGAACATGAATGGAGCACCTGCAAACACAAATCATTAGATGTTTTTAACAGCAAGGTGCTGGACCTTAGATCCATAGATAAAGATACTGTCCGAAGTTTCAGTAAGTCTCCCAAAAGAGTTTTAGGCTTTTCCAGAACTGTTATATTTATCGCAAGATAGCACTGCTCCCTTACCAGATACAGAAGGATCCTTAATAGGACAAATCCCTTTCTTATTTTTAAGTAGCTGTACTGCTTTTCACCTGAGAAATGAATGTGCTTATGAGAATGATAATGGTAGTCTTGTCCTGGGGAACCATCCACTTGATAATGTTCCTCTGAAGTGCCTAGTCCTACATGTCATAATAAGCCTTCCAACACCTATCAGTTCTGTGATTCTGTAGTAAAGACCTATACCAGAATTGCTAGACTTAGCATTTGGACAGTGGCATTCAAAATTTCATTGTGCTGGTGTTTGCTAGCTTTAGAAGATCTTCATTGTAGCTGGTGCTGATGGTTGCAGAATCAAATCTATCCAAGGACTCTCTGAGCAGTTCCAGCTTTTGACAGCTGGAATATATTTGTTTGTAGCACTACAGGTCCCAGCAGGGAAGCAGCTGGCTTCATTTGCCCTCTTGGGAGGGAATCTATAGGATAGTCCTAGCTCTATTGCTACAGCCTAAAATGCCCTCAAAAGTTTCAGAGGCAAATGTGTTCCCTTCATCATGTAACTTTGAGGACAAGAACTGATTTTACAGGGCTTATTACATGTAGATTGTAGAAAACTCTTGCAACTGAACTAAAATTAACTTGAGTGTTTGAATTATTTATTAGTATTAACTATAGACAAGACTAGTGAATGTATTATGTACATTGCCACTGTATCAATGAAGGACAATGTAAAGCACCTGGTGAACTTGTCTCATCTAACTTAGTTTACTGCTTCACAGCAGCTTGTACTGGACACTGATTAGCCTTAGTGTGAATTCTTGCACCAATGCTTTAATCATTTAGAACTGCAGCTGGCCAAGGGCCATGTAACCTCTTGATAAGAAATGAAGCTTGGAAGTTGTATGAGCAAAAAGTCAAAGCTGATCTTGATTTGCTGAACAGTGTCTTAGTCTTCAGTGGAAGGGAAATAGATGCTGACTGAGAATAGTGTGTGATAATTGCTTATGGAGTGTTCCAAAGGACTAAGCCCAATTGACCTCTTGAACTAAGTTCATTGACACTACCCTGTGCCTTAACACTGTAAGCTGGTGTAGAGAAGTGCAGCTGTTATGCTGACCTTATTAGGTGTAGATGTGTTAGACTCAGTGAGGCCACTGTAAGGAAACTTTTATTTGGAACTGTACTGTGGGCAGGATGAAAGTGCAGCAACAAGCAATGCAGAATGCAGTATTGAATGGAGTTCTATCACTTATGCTTAGGTCAGCATTAGATGTGGCAGTTTGGCATGCAGACAGCTTGCTCTGCTAAAACCTGATGTAGGATTGTTCATTTGGAGCTAACAGTTCTGAATGGCTTGGAATGTTTTGAGTATTACTGGGACTTGTCAGGAAGCTTATGTGCTGTCATGCTTTCATCAACACAGTGCTTCTGGCAATTCAAGTAGCTTAGTTTTGTTTTACTGTCTATGTCCTTACTCTAATAACCTTCATAATCTTAAGTCATTCATCTGAAGAAAGTACCACTGGCATTTCATATGTGAATAAAACTTCTTGTCTCCTATTTCTAGCTGCCTGACGGATCAGAGATCCCTCTACCACCAATTATTCTGGGAACACTTGGCTCAGATCCACACAAGAAGACTGTTTGTGTATATGGTCACCTGGATGTTCAGCCAGCAGCACTGGAAGATGGCTGGGATAGTGAGCCCTTCACACTGGTAGAAAGAGATGGTAAGAGCTGCAGGTTTCACAAGCTGATGAACGCTTCAAGTGTGTTATTTCTCAACTGTTCCACAGTTGTGCCCTTAAACTAAAGGGGGAAGGAGAGTAAGAACAGACAATGGATGTTTAATAATGTTGAGATAAAATAGGCATGAGGGGAAATGGTAAGCAAGTAGAACTGCAAATATTTCAGCTGCTTGTAGGTCTTGTTTCCTTCTCTGATAGCATAGGCTGTATTTCCATGTTACCTTCCTTGCAGCTACAGTAAAGTGTTAACTGCTGCCTTCCATGGTATCAATTTATTGCCAGAAGGTTTTCAGGAATTACTTTCTTCTGCTGTTCACAATTTGAGCTCTTTAAGGTCATGTTGGACTGCAGAGATTTTGAACCACTGAACAGGCTCTTTATGCCTTCAGAAAGTAGCAGCACAGCAGCTTCCTTGGGTTGCCTTGTTTGCCTTGTGTTAGCATGTCGTGCTGCAGTAAGTACTGCAGAAACTGTTTTACAGAGCTAGTGACCAGACAAGTGTCCCTCTCCCATGAATGGGAGTGAAGAAATTGTGCAGTAGTAACTCCAGTTGAAACAACACTGTTAGTAACAGGGGGGACTAACACCCTTTTGTTTACAGCTGGTGCTACCAAAAGCCTTTCTTGTTTCATTTGCTCAGTGTTGTGTCAAAGGTCATGTGAATGGAAGCATGTTTAACTATGTGTTGCATAAGCATTAATCATTGCCAAGAAAAGAACTACCTGTGGTAACTTTTCTTTCTGCTGAGGCACTTGGTCACAGGCAGCAGAGTCCAAGTTAGTAAATGGGATTATCTCATCTGATAGCAAGAGGTAGACTTGCCTCAGGCTGTGTCTGATCTCTGCAGCCTGACAATGTAAGAGGCATATTTACCTGTGGCTCCTTACCTTACAAGCTGTCTGGCCTCTTCTGTCACTGGTTATACCTCGTGCTCTGGTAACCTGAGTTGCAGCAATACATGCCTCTAGTGTGATCCTGTGTACTGTGTTGTCTTGGACCTGTAAAACATGTCTGACTAAAGCCCTGTCTGGGGATACTCACTTTTATCTGCTTCTAGGCTGCTGAATTGTTATTCTGTGGACAAAGTCACTGAACTGAAGCTAATACTGAATAGATCTGTTAAAAGGAGGTAGCTTATTCCTATACCCTTACTACTGTGTTTACAGGAAATATTATGAAAGATTGAGGAATGACATATCCTAAGGCAGCTACATCTTTTCCAGGCATGTCCAACTCCTATCCAGGGAGCAGCTGGGGAACAAGTGGGATAGCTCAGCAATAGAACTACTGCAGTCCTGTACCTATTACACTTCCATGGGTGTTTGAAGTATGTAAAGCTGCTGTGTCAGAAGAATCAGAAATGGAAATTAATATTTGCAGGGCTAAAAAGCTTATCCAAAAAGTTTTCTCCTGCAGGCAAGAGATGAAGTTTCATCCTGACTTTTTCTTAGCACTGGTTAATTTGTGTCTTGTTTCCACAGGAAAGCTGTATGGGAGAGGATCAACAGATGACAAAGGTCCAGTGCTTGCCTGGCTGAATGCCTTGGAAGCTTATCAACAAACTAACCAGGTATGTGCTCAAAAATGTATCCGGCTTTTTTACATACAACTGAGCTAAGCAATAAATGTTATCCAAGCTACAAACCCTTCTGAGGCAAGCTTGCTTATTCAGCTGATCAGAGAGGTGATACAATAGTCAGTAGGGTTGACTTAACTTGCTGACAGGTTAGTTTTGTAGATGCATGGATTGCACTTTAAACATTTTTGCCTTAACAGTGTGTAGGAAGGAAAGTACATAACAAGTGTTTGGGGCAGGAAGAAAAACCAAATGTGATCACTTTTGTGTGAAGATGCCAAATTAGCTTGGCCATTAGCATTCATATCTCACTGCCACTGACCTCTAATTACGGATTAACATAGTAATACTAAACTGGGAGCTTTCAACAAAGTGCTGTTGGAAATAGATTAGGATGCCTGTTTTTATCTTGCCAGACAAGCTGCTACTACTTGTGAGAGGAATTACCACTTCTCAAGCACTCTCCAGACATAGAACATGGCAAGACTGGATAGACAGGGTAGCTCTGACTCTCCTACTGTGGCATGCAATTTCTGTGGTTAATAATTTTCCTAGTCCTATAACTTAACTCTGACAAGAGATTTCTAATGTGTTCCCACAATTAAGAGGATATGGAACAAGTTGTTCTAGAGCTTAGTTAAAAGTTTTTGAAGAACTTGAATTCCATAAAACAGTGGTGTAAGTGCCTCCAACATAATCAGAGTCCAGACTTTGTAATACTTTGTGTGTAATTAAACTCCACTGTCATGGAACTAATTTACCCCTGTCCATTTTCCTGCTTTGTACATCAGTGGTTCATAATCTTCATCACTGAAGGAGTCAAATGCTTTCATGTACCTAATCTGCTCTTGTGTTTTCCTTTTCAAAGGAGTTTCCAGTAAATGTGAAGTTCTGCTTAGAGGGTATGGAAGAATCTGGGTCTGAAGGCCTTGATGAACTGATTTTTGCTCAGCGAGATACTTTCTTCAAAGATGTGGATTATGTTTGCATTTCTGACAACTACTGGCTAGGCAAGAAGAAGCCTTGTATCACCTATGGCTTGAGGGGTATCTGCTACTACTTCATAGAGGTAAGGGCTGAAATGCACTGCAAAGACAGTATTATTAAATTTCCTACTGGGGAAGAGTAATAGCTCTGAATTTTTCATGCCAATAGCTTTTCAGGAAAGGTGTAACTGACTACTTAAGTAGGACAGTTTCTGCTAATAGTCTAAATATATGCCTTTTACTACCTGATATGATATTTGAGTGGGAGGGAAAGCTTTCAAGACAAGGCAATACCTTCACTGGAAGGTATTTCCCTCAGTGCAGGAAGAGATGTCACCACTGAAGTTCAAAGGTTAGGACAGTCAGTGCTTGATGTCCTGTATTCTACAGAGCAATAAAATGTTTACTTCAGTGAAATGGTCTGGTTTCAAAAACCAGATGCATTCTCAAAATACATGCAGCAAGAAACTGGGGTAAAAGTCTGTTTGATGGTATCCTTGTGCTAAAATTAACCTCAATCATGATTTGCTTCAAACCAGGTTGAATGTAGTGACAAAGACCTTCACTCTGGAGTTTATGGTGGTTCAGTGCATGAGGCCATGACTGATCTCATTACACTGATGGGTAAGAATAAAGCAGGTTTCACTGCACCTAAAATGGGAGCAAGAGCCATTAAAGCATGAGTGAGTTTGCAATGAGGGGGGTACCTTAGGGCTGCTTACACTAGCAAAGTATTGACCAATGAAATGGTGCTTTCCAGGTATAAAACGCTGATGCCTTAGGTACAGGAATGAGGAAAGTGTTGCCAAGAAGTTGTCTGTTTGCTTTAGCTTCCTCTAAAATTCTTGCAGCAAACTTGTATGTTGGTTAAATCAGCTCTTTTCTGCAAACTTTTCTATGGATGTCATATTGAATTCCTTGGGAGTCCTGCTTTCCAACAGCCATCCAAACATATAGCAGTAGAATTAAATACAGTTGCAAGGAAGTGCATATTTTGGATAGCTGTGAATTCCATAACTGCCTTTCATGCTTACTGGTACAGTCTCTGGGAGGTAGAGGTCAGAATTTCATTACAGAGTTTTCAGAAGGCAGACTTCTATGTCCCATGCAAAGTGTTGCCAACAAAGGCATCTTGTTTCTCCTGGTCGAATGCTAATAGTAGGTGCTTCTGGTTTACAGGTTCTCTTGTAGACAAGAAAGGGAAAATTCTCATCCCAGGCATTAATGAAGCAGTGGCACCTGTTACTGATGAGGAGCTGATGCTATATGAGAAGATTGATTTTGACCTGGCAGAATATGCAAAAGATGTAGGAGCAGCAAAGCTCTTGCATGATACAAAGGTATACTGTGCTGTTCCCCCTCTGCCCTACTTAACTGTGCTAGTGCAAGCATCTATATTGAGAGAAACAAGCTTCAGTGGACAGAATCATGTCTTCAAAATTGAGATGGCTTTGCCCCACTATACAGTTACATACTTAACAGCAGTAGTTCCTCTGCAAGGTTACATACTTGGAAACTTAGTCTAGTTTATACCATGTTCAAGGCAAGCAGTCTAAACAACTTTAAATGTCCTCCTTGGTCTATGTATAAGTAACATTTCCGACTTGAACACCACTAGATAAGGAAAGTTCTGTATTCTTAATAGTCAATAAGAACTGCCAGCAGTTTTCCGGAGATCGGATACCACACCTACACAAAGGATCTGATTTACTCTATCTGTAGGATGTTTGGTGGGTTATCAAAAATAGAGTAGTTGCTCTAAGAGGTGACTTCTCACTAGGTGAGAAAACAGCTTGGTCTAACTGTGATGAATGTAAGGTTGACATACTGAACATCTTCGTAGATATGGCAAGCAAGGGCTGTTTTGTAGCCATGAAGTAGGCAGCTGCCTAAATCTTTGAACAGGCTCAAGCTGAATAAACTCATGTCTGAATTTCTTGAATCATCATGCTTGGGTGCTCTCCAAATGAATGCTTTCAACAGCATTGACTCTTGCAATGTATAGGTATTACTGATTTTAAACTGTTAAACCCTAAATGTATTTACATCTATCAAAAAAGCAGACATGGGTGTTGTAAAAGACAGGTTTAGATGTGCAGGTCTGTGTTCTGTCTTAGGATTGTCAGGAGGAGATTTCAGACTCAATGCAAATATGTCTAGGTAACAACTTTATAATCCTCAACCTTATCTTTATATGCTCAGGTTTACATCAACTGAGAGCACACAGACTTCCTCGTTTATCCTTGTCCTATAATGGATGAAATGTAGCTTGTATATGAGGAGATGGCAAGATGATACTGAACTAGAGCTGTTCATACTTAAGCAGTCTAGTCCTAGTGGAATTTATCAAGGGTTCTAAGTTGCATTCTTGCAGGAAGGGTCATTGGGCTAAGGAGAGATTTGGGAGAGAAGGCTGTCATCTCCAGGTGAAAAACAATAGGCTTGAGAGATTTGAACTGACAGTTACATTTGCTTTGAGTATGACAAAAGGCAGGTTGTCCTGGAACAAAAGCCATAAATTCAGTCTCCTGAATTTCTGCAATGAAATTCAGGCTTGAGATACTGTAGCTGTCTGTAAAGGGCATAAGTGTTAAGTACCCAGGGTACTTGCTGAACAGTTGTGTTCAAGGCAACAAGGAGGAAATGCAGAAGTGTATCTGAAAGAGGCAGTAGTGCTCACTTCAGTCAATCTGGAGTTTAAGCAGTTAAACACAATAGATGATATAAATAGGAGCACACTGTGTGCCTCAGCACAGGGGTGAGACTTTTAGAAAGCCCATGGTCTTTATAAGCCTGTGACTCAGTGATGAAGGCACCTGCCAGAGGCAGTGGGGACCAGAGCTTCTAATGCACTGTGCACATACTGTGCTTGAGCCCCTTATAATTGGTATTTGTTTGCTTGTCAGAATAAGGCTGGCCATGCCCCGTAAGTTCTGTAGAACTAAGAGAAAGCCAAACTAGAGCTCTTAGGGTGCTGAAAACCCCACTGTTATATCAAAATGTGCTGAATGGGAGTAACAGCTTCTGTTTATAGCTGAGTAGTCTTGAATGAGTTGCATTTCTTCATGAGAGAAAGCAGTTTCTTGCAAAGTGTTTATTTGAAGAGATTGTTACTTTGGGAACTCTCAGATTTCATGTGTTGTGTCTTTCCTTTTGCTTCTGCAGAGAGATATCCTTATGCATAGGTGGAGATACCCTTCCTTGTCTCTTCATGGAATTGAAGGAGCCTTTTCAGCCTCTGGAGCCAAGACTGTGATTCCTAGGAAAGTGATTGGCAAATTCTCAATCAGACTTGTGCCAAACATGAATCCTGAAGACGTCACAAAGCATGTATGTTGAGATGGATTGATGGTATCAAAACAAGTAGTCTCTAAACTTCTTCATGCCTGGGGGAAGACTGTTTCTGGTTTCTAAAGCAGTTCTGTTTGTTTGCATTGCTACCACCTTCCTTGTCCTGTATCTCAACTTGGATACCTAAGGGAATTGCTGTATGGTCCCACATTAGACTGTTCTTGCCTGGCTGTTGAATTTCTCTCAACTAACCTGAGTAAACGGCTATGAAGTAAATGCTAATTTAATTGTAGTGCACTTGAATTGCCAGAAGTGTTCAAAAGCATAAGGGTTTGACCTATTGGCCAACTCTTCTACAGTATACTGTTAGCTTGCCTGAAGGGGATACTCTCACTATAGAGCAGAGACACATAGGAATAATATGAAATAACAGTACTAGGCAAAGTAGTGACCTGAAAATCCCTGAGAAGCTTTTTGTATGATCTTTACCCCTGTTTATACAAATGCTATCAGTAGATACAACTGTTCTATTTATCTTACAGGTTGAAGACTATGTGAGCAAAAAGTTTGCGGAGTTGGAGAGCCCTAACAAATTCAAAGTATACTTAGGCCATGGTGGAAAACCTTGGGTGTCAGACTTCAATGATCCCCATTACCTGGCTGGGAGGAAGGCCATGAAGACAGGTCAGTGTTTTCCACTTAGCATTGGGAAGAGTGAAACACTTGTTCCAGTACCTCAAACACTGAAGAGGTCATGTTTGCAGTGTTCTCCACTTCCATAAGTTTGCCTTACCAAGTAAGGAAGCATATTGTGCAATCCTTAAAATCAATTCTCAGGTACAGGAAGAAACTTGCTATGAGGCTCATTCCTACTGTACCAGAACAAGCTCATTGTTATGGTGTTGGTTTTGCATAAGGACAAGACCATAGTTCAGATTTACTTACTTAGCCAAAGCCCTCAAAGTTGAGGCATCCCATCATCCTTCTGAATTAGTTATGCTAGATCCCATAGGGCAGCTAGAGCAAATCTAACTTATGCTGGAGTACAAACAGGCTTTCAGATGCAGTGTTAGTGTAAGTGAACTCAAAGTGATGGTACTCCAGCACTACATCTAGAGGACAAATGGCACGATTCTGTGACTTCTGCAGTCTGGCTGATTAACGAGACAGATTTGGACAGCACATGGTTACATGGTTACAGAAGTGGTTGGCACTTGACTGCAGTAGGGAAAAACAAATGAATTCCAAACTGACTGAAGTATCACCTTGTTCTAGTTTTTGGAGTTGAACCAGACCTGACAAGGGAGGGAGGAAGCATTCCTGTTACCCTTACCTTTCAAGAAGCAACAGGCAAGAATGTCATGCTGCTTCCTGTTGGAGCCGCAGATGATGGTGCTCACTCTCAAAATGAGAAGCTAAATAGGTAAGAGAATTTATCCCTGTGCCAGGCTCATTTGTACTGGGTCTTGGTATGTCTTATGATGAGGACCAAGAAGAATCAGGCTTTTGTTTTTCTTTTAAGTCTCTGGAAGGCAAAGCAACATTTATCCCTAACAGAGACTGACTGGGTAGGTCACTGTAGTTTGTAGATGGATCTTGATCTCGTTACTGCTGCTTGTTTATATACTTCAACCCAGAAACAGTTTTTACACTTGGGTCTCCAAGCTTGGCTGCCCTCACCTACCCCAAGGCTGGCATTTCTGTTGCCAGAGGAGATTCCAGGGGTGTTAGGAGCATTGTACCTGTTGCCTGCAACAGTTGTGCTTATAGCATCTCTTGCCTGTGTAGGACTGATACTGCAAAATGCACAGCTACAAGAAACAGCTCAAATGGAGACAATGCTAATGGAAACTATCTTCTTTCCAGGCACAACTACATCCAGGGAGTGAAGATGCTTGGTGCATACCTCTATGAAGTCTCCCAGCTGAAAGACTAAGTTAGACACCTTACTTCTGGCTCATGGATCAGAAGTCTGAGTTTTCTTACCATGTCATCAGTTAGCAAGTCTTACCTGGCTCCCCTTTTCCACTAACACTCCACAGCTTTGGTGGGGGAGGGGGAAGCATGCAGTCCCACTTGATAAAGAATATTTTATACCAAACCTTTTCTTTAAATGCTTCCTTCAAATGACACAAACTGTTCTTTCTGGTCAGCAGTCTTGAACAGCAACTTTGTCCCTTCTGTTTCACTTCAAAGTTGTGGTTTGCTGTATTAATCTACTTCTGTAAAGGAGGAGGAATGGTTTACTCTGAGCTGTTGAAGCAACCACATCAGTTGCAGGACTGCCAGCCAAGTTTAAGGCTCTGATTCATGGATATGTCTTGGAAGTAGTCAAAGTGACTGATTTTGGGGCTATACTGGAATGTGTTCAAGCTGTAGTGAGGCATCTGTCTTGCTGACTGACTGACTCAGAAGAGCAGTTTGTCTCTTACAGTTGATACCTGCCTGCAGGTTTCAGTCTACAGTGAATGAGGCTATAACAAAATTCACTGTGGTAGTGACTGTTGGCCATCCTTTTGTAAAGGTGCCTTTATACTCCCTAAAAAGGACAATAAATAATCATGCTCTAGAGTTTGGCTCTTGGTCTCTAAGGATTGAATAGTGACTTGGGAGGGAAGGTAACTTGGGAGGAATTCTATGGCTATAGAATCAGGTGAGCAGTGTGGCTATACAGAGTGTGCCTCCTGGCAATCCAGATTAGGCTTTGGCTCCATAGCAGTTTGTGGACTTGAAACTGATGTTGCTAAATCCTGATCTTCTGAGAGAAAACAAGTTCATAAAGGTCTGTTTTGGCTCTGAGACAGGCCATACTGTAGCACAACTGATGATACTGCAAGGGTGTGGGTGGAATTTGTAGGCATAAGTGGGGAGAATAGTAGCACTCACTGCAACTGACTGACATCCAACTTCCAGCTGTCTTTTGGAAACATTGAACTCTAACACTTCTGGTATTATGTCAAAAAAAAAAACCAAATCCTCTTAAATGTGCTAGTTTCAACTGGATGTGGCTTGCTTTTTGAATTCCCTCACCATCATTAGCAGGCTAAGCTAGATAAGTATTTCAAGTGATGCTGCTTTGCCTGAGAGCATGGTGCAGCCCTGTATCCTGACAAATACTGTGTGGTGCTTCCTTGTGGGGGCAGGGGACAGGAATGTCTTATCTGCTTGTTTTCACTGTTGCTTAATCTCAGTAGTGGATGGCTGCTGGGCCAGGAGGAGTCTTCTCCCTGTGAAGTTCCTAAAGCTTGTCTGCCTTGTTTGGTTTGTTCAGTTTGGTTTGTCATGGAAGTTGATTGGCTGGAGGTAATCTGGTACAATTAAACTTAGCACTTGCAGCTAGGGCAGAGTCTGAGAACCATGTCATGTGCCTGTGTCAGTCCTTGCACCAGAAATCTGTACAGACAATGGCTACTGTGCCAATAGGTTTTCATACTTCACAGACAGTGGAGCTGCCCTGCTGCAACCTGTCACCTGTCCATAGGGCAAGACTGGCATGCCTCAATATTTGAAGGTCATCTCTATGCTGAGATCAATTAGTTATACAGGGTAAGTAGTCCCAGCTGTCAATGTACTTAAAGCGGCTTCCTTGGTTACTGAATTGGCCTTGGACTTCTTTTTCACATACAAAAAGACAATTTCCTGGCTGTGGCTGAGATTATTGCATATTTGCAACTTATCAAGTTGAAAAAACATCAAAACTTAAATCTAGTTCCCAGACTAAGGTAATAACTGCTTTCTCACAATGTAAAGAGAGCTAATTGGAGCAGTGGGGAAGCTGATAATACAGGGAACTATGTTCAGAAAGTGACAATCTCTGTTATTGTCCTATTTAATTTGTAACTAGTTTCTTGAATCAGGTATTTAGTCTTGGTTTCACACAAGACAGCACTGGATCTTGCACTTCAAGAATAAGTACAGCATGGCAGAGAGGTGAGGGATGCCTAAAGCAAAATAAAGTTTGTAGAAGAAACTGGGAATGGGATCCTGTTGGATGAACAGCAGAAATATTTTGGCATGGGCTGAGTGCAAGAACCCTGTGAAAATGAGACTTAAATGTGACTTTGGCCTGAGGAAAATGCAGAAGGCCTGTTTAAGAGCACAGGAGCATATTGTTAAAGTAACAGCTCTGTTATGGGACTTCATGGTATTTCATATTTGTTTAGGTGCATAAATTTAAAGTTGGAAATCATCGGTGTCTGTACCTTGCTACATCAGAGCTTCTTTAGCTGTAACCTTTCTTGTCCCTGCTGAAGATGACCACAAAAGCAGTAGTACTTTGCTTGAGTGAACACCACAGGATAAAAATACTAATTGTGGCAGCTTATTTCTGTAGCCTTTCATACCTGACTCTTTGAAGACATCTAGAAAACTAGAGATCTGTTTTGCTGCATCTGTTAATGCCTATGCATTGTATGAAGAGTTTGTAGCCCAAGGTGTTTGAATAACAGCACTTTGGTACAGTACAGAGGTGTCTGACATGGCAGAGCATGAGCTGAGTGAAAATAAAAAATGCATCAGTGAAGCACAGGACCTCACAACACCATCTGCTGGCTGTATGAAGGCTGTGTAGTGTTTTCCACAACTACACAGCATTCCTTTTTCACTGTGTTGCAGTTCACTGAAAGGTTTGTCCAGCTCCGTTTAATGTGAAAGCTTGTATAATTAACCATTTAACTCATGCTTATTAGGAGTCTTCTGTGAACTGGCTTGACTGTCAGACCAGTCTCTGGTCAGGGAGAAGTACTATCATGAGGAGGCAACACTACATGTACAGAGAAGGACCCCAAAAACCCCAGAATTGCAGAATTATTGAGGCTGAAAAAGACCTCAGAGATCAAGTCCAGCCTATGACCTAACACCATGACATCAGCTAACTCATGCCAAGTGCCACATCCAATCTTTTCTTAAAGACCTCCATGGACAATCCTTTCCAGTGCCTGATCACCCTTTCTGTGAGGAAGTGCTTCCTAATATCTAACCTAAACCCCGCCTGGTGCAGCTTCATAATGTGCCCCCTTGTCCTGTCACTAGTTCCCTAGAAGAATGATCAGAACATTAGAATACTTTGAGGAAAGGCTGAGAGATTTGGGATTGTTCAGCTTGGAGAGGAGAAGGCTTCAGGGAGACTTAATTGCAGCCCTAAAGGGGGCCTACAAGCACAATCTTTTTAGCTGGGCCTGTTGTGACAGGACAGGGGGTGATGGCTTTAAACTGAAAGAGATGAGATTTAGATATAAGGAAGAAATTCTTTACAATTGTGATGGTGAAACACTGGAACATGTTGCCCAGAGAGGTGGCAGGAGCCCCATTCCTGGAAACTTTCAAGGTCAGTTAAGACAGGTCTCTGAGCTACCTGATCTAGTTGAAGATGTCCCAGTTCACTGCAGGGTGGATTGAACTAGATGACCTTTAAAGGTCCCTTCCAGGAGAAAGCATTCTATGATTCTGTTTCAGACAGCTTTGGTTAACTTAGGTAGCTGCTATGTATTTTCACTGTGTTAAGAAACTCCTAAGTGATGGTAAGCACTGGAAAAATGTTCTGGTCAGTTTTGCAGTTTCTTAATGATCCTTGCCTGTAGTCACTCTAATCTCTCTGGAGTGGACTTATGCCTGGAAAGCTCTACAAAAGTGCACAGCTACAATCTTCAGCTTTCCTAAGTAGAGAAGTACCAGCAAACAGAAGCAAAGCTATCCAAAGGAATGTGGCTATGAACATTTATAATCTACTGTTGAAATTGTGGCTGGGCCACAATTTTGGGTACCAACACATGCCTGCTTGGCTTAGACTTATTTACTGCTTAGGCTATTGCTTCAAGATTTTTTTTTCATGCCCAGGTTTTACTTGTCTGTAATTACTGGCTGTTAGAGGTAAACCAAGTAGGAGCTCAGCTTATTGCCAGCTTAACCCACATGACATGTTGGCTGTAAGTGGGTGAGATTCTCTTTTTTGCAAGCTCCTGTTTAACCAAACTGTGAAAGTGTGTTAAAAATGCCTTCAGATACTGAAGTACCTGGGTACCTTTTGTATACCTTTTGTGCTGAGATTTTGCTTTTCTTGTCCAGATTCCCTTCCAGACAGATAGAACTGCATAACTCTACTTTATTTGAAAGCTGGAGTTTTATTAAAGATATGAGAAGACTTCTATATCCTCAATTAGCTGTTTTTCCCTTGCCTAAGTAACTTAAGGCAGCAGCAGTGATTTCCTGGACATTCATTCTGGGGACAGTTAATTTAGGGTTGTTCAGCCTGGAGAAGAGGTCACTCTCACTCACACTCACTTACTGAGCCCATTACTTAGAGAACACAAGTGTAATCCTTTTAGCAGGGCCTGTTGCCACAGGGCAAAGGGGTGATGTCTTTAAGAGAGGAGGGTTAGACTAGATGTAAAGAAGAAAATTTTTAGTGAGGGTGATTTAAATATTGGAACAAGTTTCCCAGAGAGGTGGTGGATGCCCCATTTCTGGAAATGTTCAAGGTCAGGTTGGATGGGGCTCTGAGCAACCTCATCTAATTGAAGATGTCCCTGTTCACTGCAGGGGGGAGGTTGACTTAAATGACTTTTAAAGGTACCTTCCTCCAACCCAAACCAGTTTATGATTCTGTGACCTGGAAAGATTACTTGCAGAAGGTGACTTCAAAAAGAGGCAACTAGAAAAAAAGCTGTGTCTATATGCCACAAAAGCAACACATGTTCTCTTCCTGCTTCTGGACTTGGAATAATAGCTTGATTCCTGATAGGAAGTTGGGAAATCTCTTGGTCAGTGTCATGCTGCTGTTGGCAAGTCTAGGTGGCTTGTATTTCCAGATCTGCTCCAAGAATGGAGGGAGATCCACAATATCTGTTTTATAATTATTTGTCCATTTGGTGAAAGTACTGTAAAATGAATACCGACTTTTGGCTTGTAATACCTTGCAGCTCACTTAGACTTCCTGTGTTTTGGCAAAATCCATCATAGTGCATCTTGATATGGAATATGCACTTAAAAGAGCAGCTGGAGTTATTACAAACTATTGTCCCTACATGAATAAGCCCTTCAATACCTTTCAAAATGTCACTTTGTACTGGGAAACAATAGCATGCACATAACAAACACAGCCCCGATTTTCACTGATGTGAAAATGCCTTTTAGGGTTACTGAGCACAACATTTCCTAATTTGCAGTTGTTTTTAACTTGCAAAACAGACTTTGGTTTAGCCCAATGAGCTTGGCTGGACTAACCCAAAACTTGTTTTTCCATAAGGTTATATGATAGACTGTCTTAACTCCAAGAACTTCATCTTTGTGGTCTTGGCCTTGAAGCAATGTGAGGTGTGGAGATAACAGAGTTCATCTAGATAAAGTATATGTTTATTCATTCTGCCACAGTACTAGCTTAAAAACACTTTTTTTTGGTGTGTGTTATCTGAACTCATTTAATCAAAATAGAATAATGCATTAAACATGCTTTTACATTATGATGAGTCAATCTGAATAAATCACCATCCTGATAATTAATAAAGCTATGCAGGGGATTTAAATCACTCTTCAGAGAATGTGCTTAGGCTATAAAGGAAAGCTCATACCCTTCTGCATCATGATGTTAGGTTATGACAACCCCGACTGCTAAAACATGTTTTCCTAGTACTTTAAAATATTCATCTTTCTATTAATTTTGCATATCCTTAGCAATTCTGAGATTAGTGAGGGCTGCTTAAAATGCATGACAATGAAATATGCCAGCTGATGCTGACTCAGTGGTAGGCAGTGCCCTTCTTATCTGAGCAGGCTTATGTTCTTCTCAATCATGGAGATAGCACTGTGGACCTATTTCTGCCCTTTAGACTGAAAGATGACATAAAAGAAGCTGTTCAACTGTATTTGTCATCATTATTGTGCCATACTCTGCTTTGGAAAAGCAGCCATCCTGTGTGCAGTGCATTTGAACCATGAGACCTGTAGCAGCATCAGAGGGTGTGTGGTCTCCACAAAAAGTGAAAAGTAACTCCACCAAGACAGCTTTCAGAATAATTATGTAGGTATAATCTATAGCAACAAATCTGACCCCCAGCACAGTGTCAGGTATGATTTGAAGGCGAAATAGGTTCAGATGTTAGATGCTCAGGAAAGTTGTTGTTACAAAATCATAGAATTGTTTTGGTTGGAAGAGACCTGTAAGATTGAGTTTAACTGTTGACCTAACACCACCATCACTATTAAACCATGTCCCAAAGTGTCACATCTGCAAGGTTTTTTGAGCACCTCCAGGGAGTCTGTCACCTCTCTGGGCAACCTGTTCTACTGCCTGACCACTTTTTCAGTAAATAAATTTTTCCTAATATCCAATCAGAACCACCCACCGTGCACTTGGGGCTATTTCCTCTCATTCTATCACTTGATTCTAGGGAGAAGAGACTGACCCCCACCTCACCACAGCCTCCTTTTAGGAACCAATGAGATCTCTCCTCAGCTTCCTCTTTGGGCTGAGCAAACCCAGTTCCCTTAGCTGCTTGTCATAAGACTTGCTCTCCAGGACCTTCACAAGCTTTGTTGCTCCTCTCTGGATGTGCTCCAATAATTTGTCTTGTGCATTGGGATTTTTCTTCTATTAGCTATTGCTTGTAAAGATATCTGCCCTGCAGCTGACAGTCACAATCCACTGTCTCTAGTGAAAGACTAGCCTTAATACAGATGAAGTTCCATAAGCAATGTCCATGAGTAGCATTTAAGGAAAGAATACATATTCTTTCCATATGTATAAATAAAAATTTATATAAAGATGCTGGATATCTTGATATAAAGGTGAATCTTTAAAGTACTAATTATTTTTTTTCTCTTTTGACAGACTAAATAGAATTATAAGTTGAGCTATTAATATATGCAAAATTGCAGCCAATTCCAGAATTTCCATATAGCTCTGAGATATATGTTGAAATTAAATTTCATATTTCTGAACAACTTAATGTCTATGTAGTGAATAATGGAGTTAAGGTTAGAGATATGAGAATGAATACCCTCTTCCCTTGGACTGTTTTAAATGCTACAAGGGAGAATTCTGAGATGCTGCTGCTTTGTTTCAAGAAAACCTATCAAACTCTTCCTTGGTCTTGCAGCAATTTGGTAAGCAACAATATAACTAAACTAAATTGTTGAAGTAGTAGAGGAGCTGCAAAAGACTTTTTGCAAAGCAGAAGGGTGTGTAGTACTTATTTATTTATTTATAAATATGGCTTTGATAAGATGCTGCTTTAGCCTGTCTTGCATTAGTAATGGCTTGACATCTTTCTTTCTTCCATTATCAGCTGTGTGCTGCTGCATCATTAGAAACCTTTTAAACACAAAAAAAAAAAAAAGTTTCCTTTTAATGTGCTTTTTAACAGTACACACAGAGTACAGAGTATCTGACCTTCCTACATTCTCCCCTACTGCTGCTCTTTCTGCTTCTCCTCTCCTGTTGTTTTTTCAGTCATTCACACAAGGTGAGCTAATCCTGCAAGTGGGAGTCATTGGGTTTTCCCAGGAATATGACCAGCTTTTCACTTTATAATGATAGATATATGGGGACTGGACAATAGTTCTCAGGTTTTGCAAGTTGATGACCACAGTATGATAGCACTGAATGGGGGAATGTAACTTTTTCTGTCCAAATTTCTCTTAACCTCTTTGAATGAACAGCAACCTGTAAAAACTCTGACAGAAGAGCTGCTATTTCTGCAAGTCCACTGGAACATACTGCTTTTTAATGTGCAGAAATGCCAGAAGTTAAAGAGGTCAGACAGAAGACACTCAGAAATGGTTCCAGGCAAACCTCTTTAGCTTTTTCTATTTTATGTGTTGAACACTTAGCTGGAAGATTTTAATTCAAAACAGGAATTGGCTGTCAAACAGAATTACTAAAAAGAAAGCAAAATATTTATTTCTGCAGAGCTTTGAATCTTGTTTGTATTTCAGAAATATCCTGCAATGCATTGCCAGATGATTACTAAACTTTTGTACAGGGAGACATAGTGCTGCTTCTGGTTATTTTAAGGCAGTTTTAATTCTGACCAGATGGATTCAGAAGCTCAAATCAAGAATGAGGAAGACTGTATCAGGAACTCAGGAACACATCAGTTACTGGTTCTGTTGTCTGGCAGCAGAATTTCAATATGAGGAGAGGTGAACAGAATTAACTTGAATCTAGAAAGAGTGGGGAGAAAGATAGTAGACTTCAGGAACAAAGTAGGAAGGCTTCATGAGAAATGTGCAAGTGAATGTGTAAATATATGGTCTTGGAGTATGGGCAGCTACAGTTTATTAGCTTCTAGGCTTTAGTCTGCTGAAGTTCCTTTGCACTGATCTGGAAATGATGTTTAATGGAATTTGGCTGGTAGTAAATTTTAGAGCTGCACATAAATTTTGGAAGCTTTACTTGGGTTTGTCTGACACTTCTAGATGGAATTTAAATGCCTTCAGACCAGTTCAGAAGCCCTTATTTTCTAAAGTTAAAAGGAGTTTTGAGGAAGGGATTTGAGAAACAGGCGAATTCACCATCTTTGAGGGCAGGTAAGTTCATGCATTGATAGGTTGAGAATAGAAATACACTAAAAAGTAGGAAACATATCTGAGGGTTGGGTTTTTTTTATGTGAAATATGGCAGCACCAGATTTACTGACTATAAAATTAATAGAGAGCTATGCTGTATTACATTGCCCACTCTGTGGAAGTGTTCCTACAGGATATGACAGGTAATTGAGTCATCAACGTAAAATATTAATATTTAAGAGGGTACATTCTATTTTCTTAATGCATTGTGGTTCCACATCTATCTACTTGCAAATATGACACAGATTTACTGGGACACAGCAGTCACCTTGAAGCTGTGCTCAGTAACAGCTGATTAGTATTATCTATTCCAAATGTAAAACAAGTTCAGCTTCTCTGACCTCATTAGAGGGAGCTGAGAGTACTTCAGTAATAAATGCTCCTCTAGCTCCTTCCAGTAGTTTGACTTATATAGAAGAAAGTTTTAATGACAAAATCCCTGCCACTAACAGACCAGCAATCCTTAAGGATGCAGAAGATAAATTCTGAAAATAATTAGACTTAGCACTAAAATTAAAAAGGGGGCTGGAACAGGAAAATGTTATCTTTTTATCCAATAGCCTGAAATACAACAGTCTTTTAATCCACTTATATTCATAGACATCAATACAGAAGTGAAGCTAATGTATCCAGAAGTGCATGGTAATCTATTCAGAGATGTAGATATATGCACCTATTTGCTTTGAATTTGAATGACTAGAGTCTGTGCTCATCAAAAATAATTAACATTCTGGCACACTGTTTGTTAGTCTTTTTTCAGTTACTGAATGTAAGAATTTGGGGTGATAAAATGACAAAGTGGTCTATGAATCTGAGACCCTGCTTTTTAGTTTGTATCTAAATGGAAAGCAGAGAATGTGGTGATTTCAAATGGTGAAATGCTCAGAAATTTGTTTCCTTTATAGCAGAACAAGACTAAACTATAATTTCACACACTTTGCATAAGTTTATAGTGCAAAAATACAGGTTGTAACTAATCTGTTCCAGATATAACCTGATCTGTCATCCTGAGTCCTTTTAAACCTACCAAATTATGCTACAACTCAAAACTAACAGGCAGCAAAGTAGTGTCAAAAGCCTCTTTCTTGTAGCCTGTGATTAGGGAGAATTGGTTATTTTGGGTGAGATAAGTTTATGCACCATTTGCCAACACCTATACGCTTGGTCTGTCACTGATTATTTTTTTTTTTGACAGATTTATCAATATTTAGAGTTTTCAAGATTGGCAGGAGCAAAGAGTGATTTATACCTTACTATTAGCAAAGGAACACACCAAATATAAGAAAACCCACACTCTAAAGCCCTTACTTCAGTACTTAGTGGCACATGTCACCAGGATAACATCCATTTATCTTTCAGTTTAAAGACCAAAGTTCTCTATATGCTCTGAATTTGAGAGCTTGATCCTACTAAATCTGTTAGCTGGTTTAAGGCCCAATTACTAGTCACAGGAACAAATGAAATCTCCAGGTAAGATGACACCATGCTGAGATAATTCAAAAGGAATCAGTCACACTACTTCAGGCTGACACCTTTTTTTTTTTTTTTTTTTTCTCATGAAATGCAGCTCTTTGAAAGCTGACTATTAATGAGGGGGGGGGGGAAAGCACCACCTTTGCTTGCAGGATTTACCTAAACCTTCAACTGTCTGAGTTGCATTATCTTTTTTTAATATCTCTATTTTCTCTCCTCCCAGCTAAAAGAGCAAGACTAGGTAGATGAAAGATGTGTTTACTTATGGTTGGGAAGACTGCATAGTGATGAAGAATCTGACATCTCTGACACCTTTGTACTCAGCTGAGATCATTCAGAAGGTACTAAATGGATGGTTTGAAGTCTTTAAGTCCATCAAGTTTCAGAGTTAGATTCTTCTACATGAGCTCTTCATGTAATTACTGCTTTGGAAATGGAGCTATGTGCTGCCTGTAGCACTACTTTTAATAATAACTTTTCCTTTACCCCAGCAGTGATTGATCAGGTAGGTCAAAGCAGACTTGCTGCAAGTGGAGAAACTAAGCCTGACATAAACATATTTGTACTTCTCTGAAAGTGACAGGAAAACTGGGTCCATTTCATTATGCCATTATCTTCAGTCCCCATTTTCTTGTGCTAAACTGCCTGCAGATGTTGCTGTGTATGGTCCTCAATTAGGTTTTTGTTGTGGGAATCTACTTGCCCAGCCTGTTTCCCTGTAGGTTTCAATATGCAGACAATCCTAACCTCTATCCCCTTAACGAAGAAAGAGGACACCAGATTATGTTTTTTGCTTCCTATGTGTAATCTGAGATATTGACATCTGCTGTAAGGAATACAAAAACCTGCTAAACAAAAAGTTTGTTTTCTCATAAAGAGACATAGTGAAAGACAGGTATGGTGGACTTGGCATGTAGTGAAGTGAAAATGCTACCTCTAAGTTTAAAGGGTTTTGTTATGGGTAGTTTCTATGTAATTGCATGTCAGGGACTGAGATCTATGGTTGGACTAGATAATTTTAAAGGGTCTTTTACAACCTAAATGATTCTATGATTAAAGGAATCCAGCTGTGCCATCAATTCATGTAAGAACCCATGTGGTCATGCAAATAAACGTGAAACAAAAGCGATTAGTGTGTCAGTGTGGTTTGTGGTTAAGAGTCAGATTTTGACAACCTGGAGTTGTTTTAGGCTGTCCAGTAGCATCCCACTGCTAGGGAGGTGTCTAGATGACAATCAGTTTGAGGGGAACCTTGGAAGGGAGCCTGGAGCCCTGTGGTGGGGAGCAGTGCCTATAGCAATGCATTAGACATGGATTCATGTTATCAGGAGGATCTGCAAAATAAGAGAGCCTTTATGTTCCAGCTCAGTGTGGTGGGGAGAGCCCTGTTCTCTCAAAGGTAGAAAACCTTGTATTTGGGACCCTGAGCAGAAAACCCTCATTAGAAAAAGATGAAAAGCAAAGCTGGTGGTAGTATTGCTTCTCTTGAGTGCCAGAGTCTTGTGGGTCAAGCATGCATCCAGGCAATCTATATCCAAGATGTAATCCTTTCCCAGCCCTCCTGTTTCCCAGCTTGCAGAAAAGGGTGTATAGTCTGTTGCAAATGGGGCGAAGATCTTTTTCTTCCTGGCCAAGCTGTGTCCCCCTTAAAGATTGGCTTCCAGGCAAGGGGAGAGGAGAACAGGGTGGAACTGTTCCTCTGACAGTTGTTTTTGCATTTGGTCTTTGACAGCTAATGGCTTAAATGAGATCTCCCATGTTTCTCTCTTCTTTTTTTTTTTTTTTTTAGTTCACCCCAAAAACTTGAATCCTTCTGAAGTGCAATGTATGAAGGCATACAAACTTTATGCATCTTCATGGATTATCTCAACCAAAATTCCGTAACTTACATAAGGATTTAGGCACTTAGAAGGTAGGATTAATGACTTATATCCAAACCAGTGATTTTTCAGAACTGTCATTTGCTTAGAAGTTAAGAGATACAAAAATATTAGCTCTAAGTGTTCAAGCTCCTATACAAACAATGCAAAGCCATTGCTGCCTTTTAAGCCATGTCAAGGCACGTGCCACACTTTTGTTGAAAGGCCCCTGAACACACGAGAAACTTCGCTGCTTGAAAAGGCTGAAGTGAAGAGAGCAAAAATACTTGTCTGTAGGGAAAGTCTTGTGAGTCTAAACCCTCGTGGAATGAACAGGGAAGTATTTTCCATAGAAGTTGTAATGAAGTTTATAGCAGCTCAGCCAAAGAGCCTGATCCACTTGTCACAGATCCACTTCACTTGTTAGCAGCTCAGCACCTATGTGCAGGCATTTAGTCAGATGTCCAGATACAATTTTCTAATCAAAGGTGCCAGTCTTGTAATTCTCTGCCCTCCTGCTTCTGTTGAGGCACTATTGCATCTTCCACAAAAAGGCTCTTGATGCCATGGCTCAGTTTAGAGAGAGACAGATTGCTCTTTTTTACCTCTTCCAAAAGGGGCAAAAGAAAAACGTTCACACAAAAGGATTGGATAGATTTGGGAAGTTTAAAGGGAAATGCTATTCACAACTACACACAATAGTACAAAGCATATAATAAACACAAAAATCCGTAGTCTGGGCTTAACACAGAAGCTCATTAAGCCAAAGTTTCACACAAACCTCCTTTTAAACCAGGCCACCTCCTGGACCTCTCTGGCCTCTGGAGGGATCTGTAACTTTGTGGTTCTTAAAGGCATCACTGTGACATGACCTGCATAGCAGTGAGTGGTGCAGAGCCTCAGCTTTATGGGTGTCTGCTGTGGGCTCTCAAAGCATGTGCTTTACCCTTGATGTAGTTGGTGACACTTAGATAGATGAGATGTACTGGGAAATATCTCGCACTCCTTAAGGAGGTCACCAACACCTTGCAATGGTAACATCTGTCACCATGAGATGCAACAGTGCTCTCTCTGTGTGTATATGTAGTTTATATGTGTGTATATATGTTCATATAAGTATAAACAGTAGGCTCCTTTTATTTTTTATTCTAAGCTATTTAACAGTGACTTGCATTTGTCAAGAGAAAAACCTCTCTGCTTGCCTGGGCTTTCTCCCAATTCATGGCAGGAGGGCTGCAATGGAAAAACACACAAACCTTTCTTTAGAGTCTGCTGCTCCTGGGATACCAAGCTGAGATGTAGATGTCAGTGAAGTGTCAAACTGAGTTAACTTTGTTCTGTTCCAGATGTATGCCTTGAGGGACACCATGCACAATACCACCTCAGTGACTCCTGCCTCTGCCAGCTCCTGGCCCTTGCACAAATTCTGGAGGAGGCAGCATGAAATGCTGCATAAACAAAGATCTCTGCATGGTTAGTATCTTCTTCACTCTGTGACCTCAAAGCCAGTCTCTGAATGTCTGTTTAGGAATGAAAGTGAGTTACCAGCTGAATAAAACCTTACCTGTACAGAGAGCATTAATCACCCTTCAGGGAATGCTGCTGTTTGGCTGAACAAGGCTGTCTGAAATCTTCCTCAGGGATAGATATGGGGACCAGTGCTGTTTAACATCTTTGGTGATGTGGACAGTGGGATCAAGTGCACCCTCGGCAAGTTTGCTGATGGCACCAAGCTACATGGTGGGGCTGACATGCTGTAGGGAAGGGATGGCATCCACAGGGACCTGGAGAGCTTGAGAGGTGGGGTCCATGTGAACCTCCTGAAGTTCAACAAGGCCAAGTGCAAGGTTCTGCACATGAGAGGCAATCTGAAGCACAAATACAGGCCAGGTGATGAGTGAATTGAGAGCAGCCCTGAGGAGAAAGACTGGATTGAAGGTGTTGGTGGATGGTAAATTGGACATGAGCCAGCAATGTGAGCTCACAACTGAGAAAGCCAATCGCATCCTGGGCTGCATCAACAGAATGGGCAGCAGATCAAGGCAGGTGATGCTACCCTCTGCTTTGGTGAGATATCATCTGGAATACTGTGTTCAGCACTTGGGCACTCAGCATGAGAAACACATGGAACTACTCAAGCAAGTCCACAGGAGAGCCATGAAGATGATCAGGGGTCTGGAGCACCTCTCCTGTGAGAACAGGCTGAGAGAGTTGGGGGTTTTTAGTCTAGAGAAGGCTCCAGGGAGGTCTTATAGGAGTATTCCAGTAGCTAAAGTGAGCCCACATGAAAAATGGTGAGGGACTCTTTATCAGGGAGTATAATGATAGGACAAGGGGTTACATTTTTCAAACTGAAAATAGGTAGCTTTAGATTAGATATTAGGAAGAAATTCTTCACCATGATGGTGGTGAGGCACTGGAACAGAAAAGTGTAGATGCTTCCCCCCTGGAAGTGCTCAAAGCCAAGTGGGACAGGACTTTTAGAAACCTGGTCCAGTGGAAGGTGCTCCTGCCCACGGCAGAGGCATTGGAATAGGATGATCTTTAAGGTCCCTTCCAACACAAATCATTCCGTGATTCTATATCAAGATGGGAATAACTTCTTGCCATCTCTACTGTATGATTAACATCTGAAAACCTTCTTGCTTAATCATTAAGTAAAATGAATTTACAGTCTTGCTTGTGGAAAAATAGGAAAGCCTCCTCTCTCAGTTCTCAGTGTGGTGTGGTGGAGAAGGCACTGGACAAGAACAACATATTTGTTCCTCCCCAGGGTGTATCACTTAATGCCTGCATTCTTGGAGGTCTGTGTACAAAGAGCTGGATGAATTAGGTAGCGAGAAGGCTTCACGTTACTGTTCTTCCTTTACAGAGTACCTCAAATCTTCGTGGCCCTGCTCCTGGAAGTTGTTCCATACAGAGGACAATCTGTGCCACCAATCCTTGTGAAGCACTGTAAGATCCTTTGCTTGGGTATGATTCTAAATTAATCTCCTTCCTCTAACACACCCAAGTGCAAGTATCAACATTCAGGTAACAACTGCTCGTTCAGATTCTCAAGGGTCTTTATGTCTCTACCAGTGCAGTCTTGCTCCACTGACAAGCTCATGCAGTGGGCAATATTGCTTAACTTGTGGTCCCAAGTTTTGGCATCAGTTATTATTTTGAAAGGTGATGGCTGGGAAATACCCCTCAAACTGAAGTGTGAAGTGGGAGGGAGTGAGGAGGTGGTAGGACTTGCTGCTGCACAGGATGCAGAAGTAGTTATCCTTGTAAGGGAACTGCTTGAAGGATCCTCTCCATGTCACACTTGAGCTTCTAGGAAATGACAATAACTTCAGTTCTGTGAAGGCTGTATATTGAGAAATTCTGGTAAGCTGCAATAATAACCAGGTTCTATGGATTATGATATTATACTGTCATTCCCATTTTCCTACAATATGCCTTCAAGAAATGAAAAATCGCCAGCTGGAGCTTTAGAGGTAGCTGCTTATAGAGCGACAGGTAGTGCTGAAAACCATCGTAGCATTTCTCTGTCAGTGAAATACTGCTCCTAACAGAATATTTCTTACATTGTCACTCACTCAAACTTAATATTGTAATTATTTAAAATACACTTTTGATGTAACAAAGCATGCTCATTCTGCTGAAGTGCCAATGATAGTAAGTTACTCTTGCTTGTACCATCACTTTGTAACTGAGGATGCTGCCCTGTGGTAGCAATAGAAACACAAGATCAAAGATTATCTTTGCCCTGGATAGTTTACACTTTCAAAGGACAAGAGAAACAAAGACATTTGTTTCCCCCCCCTTCTTCTTCTTCTTTATCAGATTATTTTCATTCTGCTCTTATTTTTCTGTAATTAATCTATTTCCTCATGCTTAAATACTTAGTGTATTCCAAAGTGTTGTCCGTACCAGCAGACAGTCAAACTATTAAAGTTGGTTCTTTAATTTCTTGTACTTAATAAGCTACTATCAAAGAGTAGTTGTTTTTATTAAGGAGATAAAGCTGCCTGCATTTATAAAGACTTCTAAACAATGTTGGCAATGTTTATGATACTCTACAAATGGAATAATGACCATAAAAATTTAAATCTCTTATGCTGTGGACTCTAAACTTTGTTCCAAGTTATAGGCTATAAACTAAGGAGCAATTAGTAATGAAATAGCAAGCTACAAAGTAAGCATTCCTCTTTATACTACTGAGAAAGTATATTATTGTGGAAAAATGTGATAAACATATAGTTGAATGAATAATTTAGTAGACCTATTTCTAATCTCATTCATGCTGTTATAATTTGAGAATAATTCCACTGTGAAATATTTGAAATTGGAATAAAGGAAGGCTGTAAAAATTAATTAATGTAAAAATAGAATTCTTTTAAATAAATACAAAGAAAGATTTAATTTTCTCCCCAACTTTTGCATTTCATTTGCAAATGAGAATTTATATATTAATCAAATGAAAAGAAGAAAAGGCCTTTGTAAGGCTGTGAGGCAGGACCTTGTTCTCGCTTTGAAGACTGATTCTTGTTACAGAACCTGGTCATGTGCACAGTGGTTCTTTGGAACAGACAGAGGACAATAAAGACAGAAATGTGTACCAAACACAAGCCCCACCAATTTGCGGCAGGTTCAGAGGCCTGCTGGTGTGGAAGAAGTGGCAGCAAGAAGATGTGGTGAAGCTATCCACATCCAAGTGAATATAAAGCACTTAGATGTTGATATCAGCTGCCATCCCAGCAAGTCAGAATATAGTAAACCTCAGGAAATTTGCTTAGGGAAGTAGTGAATTAGTTCTCCTCAGTGAGCACAGACAAAAATGCTACTTCCTGGGAGAAATCTTCCTCATTAACAGAAATGTATACTGTTATTTTCTAGTTTTCAAATCAAGAAAACAAAGGCAACTTTTTTTCCATCTAAGTCCTCCAAAATACTATTGTAAAGCAGCCATGCTTATCAGCAACACTGAAGTGCTTTGTGGTGCTAGTATTCTTGCTAGGATCCAGGACTTGCAGGGAGAAAAGGAGGAGGAAGAGGAGATAAAAAAAATTTCTCATGGCTTGATGTGGTAGTGCTTTGGATATGCTGCTTGAATTATTATATGATAGAGAAGCAGACTTCAGCATCTAACCCAAAAGTTAGTCTTTAACTTAAAAGTAGCCCTTCGTAACTGCTGAACATATCACTGAACAGAGGAAAAATGTCCCTATTCTGCAGGGGGAAGAGGAGATCTTGCCAGTCCAAGCACTTATCAACAGCCTTAAAGGCAGCTACAAAACCCGGAGCACGAAGAGGTAAGGACTGCTTTTTAATATCTGTACAACAGCAAAGCAGAAATGATAAACAGGGTCTCACTTTTTTCTCTAAGGGGTCACCTTGAACAAGAGCAAGAGCAGTCATTGCCATTCTCCACAACATCCTAAAGCAGCTCATATTGTGACACTTTTAAGAGCTGACTACTGGAAACAGCACTTGATATTGTAGTGTCACCTGCCAGCAAGTGGCAGATCATACCTATTGTTTCCACCCAAGAGTTTCGGTGGTGTTACACAGGGTTTTGGACTTGTTACCATTTCTTTAGTCATGTTCAAATGCAGTCTGGCTCTGTGAGCAGGTGTCCATCCCCCCGCAGGGGTCTGGATCTCTGCAGGTCCTGGTCATTGCAACAGCAGTCAAGGCTGTGCTTGAGGACTGCCACATGAAGAATCATCTTCCTTCTCCAAGGGTCTGGCCCAGTAAGCTCTAGAAGCAACTGAGGCTTGATTGCCTGCTTCCACTAAAGATAGGTCATTTATCAGTGAATGTTGTTAAGGGAAGTTAACAAATAACCCTCTTAGTTACAGTACTTGATGGTGTTTGTTGAGAGGGAATGTTCCTTTCAGTGGGGCTCACCATTGCTGTGGTAAATTAGCTCCTACTGCTATGCACATTGCATGCTATACCATAGAATGGTTTGGGTTGGAAAGGACCTTAAAGATCATCTAGTTCCAACCCCCCTGGTACTGGCAGGACGTATTCCACTAGACAAGGTTGCTCAAGACCTCGTTGAACCTGGCCTTGAACACTTCCAGTGAGGGGGCATCCACAACCTCCCTGGGCAACCTGTACATCCTTTCATATTAAATGTTCTTTATATTACTTGCAAACTAGACAACTTCTGACTTTGTTTTTCTCTGGCTTGGCTGCAAACTTTTCAGTTTTTGTTGGCACCTACGCACACCCCTCAAGTGCTGCATCGCAGGGAGGAAGACACATGAGGCGTGTGCTTCAGGAACAGTGAGGAGGGCAGCAAGGCACGTTCAGGAGCTGCTTCTCAAATGTTTATAAGTTTAGTTGGTATTTCATCTAAGAGTCCTCCTACTTAAAGAATGAACTTGGATTTCTTGTTAAATTGCCACCTAAGAACGCTGAGTTTTGACTGTACTTAATGAGGTGGGAGGAAGTGAGACACAAAATGTTCTTCTTACTAAAGGAAGAGAAACCACATGACTGTCATGCAATATTTCTAAAAACAGTCATTCTACATTTTTCTATAAAGCACCAACTGCCCTTTAAAATGAGATCAAATAAAACACATTTGAAATGGAACACTGAAGTTTTAATTTGATATTTTTCCCCCACAGGCTTTATCATCCTTTAAAATAACTTTCATCCTCCTTGTAACACTGAGCTGTTTCAGCCTTGCCAGAAATTTCTACTGCTTTGTTATGATGACTCCCTTTTTCTACACAAGCTTTCCCAGCTCTGATCCAAATGCTTCCATGCAGTGGTATCTGTGAATTGGTTGTGTGCTAACACTCCACCCCTCCAGTACAACACAACATAGCTGCTAGTTTCTTGAGTTATTAGTATTTGGTGTGCTCTGCTAATCTGCATGCTTGTGAAAATGTCTTCCTCACATTCATTTTCCCAACTTTCCCACTGTTCTTGCTCATTTTTCTTTATGAAAGTAACTTTTTTTTGGTGATATTTTAGAAGCTTTTGACAACTGTCTCTGTTTTGAAAACACCACAGAATTATTTTAAATACTCCTAGGATGTTTTGCATGGTTGAATATGTTGTGGGGTTGTTTTTTTTTTCCCCTTTACAGCATTTTAGTTTCCTTGTTTCATTTTCTTTAACAGCCAAAAGCTAATGAAACATGACTTGAAGATCTCATTTGCATGTTACACAGATAAAAAGAGAAAGATACTATCAGAACACATCCCCTGTAAGCAGCCCCTTTGTAATCCTGACCTTCATGTAATATTAAAATATGTGTTTCTTCAAGTCACCATATGGTTCTTACTACAAATATAATCATTCTTTTTGGGGTGAAAATGCCTGGAATTCACCAAAACTGAATATTCAAACCGAAGGAGGGAAAGATGGAGACATTGACACTCGACCATTGTACGAGCTTGGTTGCTCTAGCAGCCGTGTTCTGACCTGTACTATGATCCTCTTTGTTCAAGTGTGGCAACCCAACTTACCTTTGGTAAGGTTAAATGAGGGTGCATCACTGGCCTTTGCAAATATTTTCCAGATGGAAATGAACGAGTGAAATACATGTGAAACTGAGGCATCAGTAGATTAAGATCTCTGTGGATGAACATCTGATTAAAATCTTCACATGCTGGGCTCTCTTGATCTGTCTGTTGGCAATGCCCATGGCAAGACTAGGCTTTAATCCCACTTTTGGATGAATGACCACACTGCACAATGCCTGTTCCTGTCACACTCTTCTAGAGGTGAAGTGCCTTGCACTTTTTGGAGCCCTTCACAAATGTGCCTATTGGGTCTCCCATCCTTTCTTCAGCGTGTGTGAGACCCAGCTTGGAGGTTGAAGGTGCTGTGTCTGTAATAAGGACCAGCGTGAAAGTAACCTTTGCTCTCCTGGGACCCACTGTTGTCTAAAGTGAGGCTGAGCAACATCACACAGGCAGAGCCATTGCCTGGACCCGTAAGAGCAGACAGCAACAAAAAGAGAAGCAAACAACATAAATGGTCTCCATGCTTGACTTTTACCTCATAGTGGTCATCTCTCTACCTTGGGCCCTTTTTGGACATGATGTGTAGTATCTCAGCTCAGATGCTCTCCTGTATGTACCTGGGTAGTGCTCCATCAAGCACCAGCATCTTGCCTGTATCACGAAGCTCTGATCATTGGGAAACAATTACCCCCAGCCCAGCCTGCAAGTCCTGGTCTTGTCTGCCTTGTGGAGCCTGGGAATTCCTCCTGAACATGTCTGTGACATGCTTCTATATGCCATTGCCCTCTGTAAAATGGACGTCAGTTGCTAAGTGTTTGCAGCTGTTTGCACAGTCCAAAGCTGGAAGAAATAGCCAGACTGGGGACTTCAAGTTTGGGGTGCTTGTTGCAAAACTCCTGTTGTGTTAAGCCTTACCTGCGGAAGCTCTATCCAAAGATGCATTTCCTTGCCTCAACTGAATGGGCTAGAAGGTTGTACTCAAAGAGTTGTGGTTAATGGCTCAATGTCCATGTGGAGATCAGTGACAAGTGGAGGTCCTCAGGGGTCTGTTCTGGGTCCAGTGCTGTTCAACATCTTTGTCAGTGACATGGACAATGGCATTGAGTGCACCCTCAGCAGGTGCACACCAAACTGTGTAGTGTGGTGGACTCATCGAAGGGATGCCATCCAAAGGTACCTTGACAGGCTTGAGAAATGGGCCAGTGCAAGGTCCTACACCTGGGTTAGGCCAGTCCCAGGCACAAATATAAACTGGGTACAGAGTGGGCTGAGAGTAGCCCTGAAGAGAAGAACTTGGGGGTGTTGATAGATGAGAAGCTCAACATGAGCTGGCAGTGCACTCATGCAATCCAGAAGGCCAACTGTATCCTGGGATGCATCAGCATCCCAGTGTGGCCAGCACATCAAGAGAGGTGATTCTCCCCCTTTAATCTGCTCTGGTGGTCACTGGAGTGTCACATGCATTCTCAAAGCTTTATTTCAGCTAGTGACCTGTGTCACAGGCAATATGGATGGAACCTTGCCTCTAAGAGAAGGTTGGAAAATGGTGCCCATTCCTCATACAGCCAGGATCTCCAGGTGAAATGAACAATGTTTTGCTCTTGTTCATTATGCTTGGGTTTTCAATCTTCCTTCTCTGTCAGAAAAATATAATTGAAATTATTAATATTGCCATAGCCTATCACCTTAGCAATGCATCAAAGTTAAGGGATTATGGATGGAGCTGCAACTGCACATTCTGTTACCAAAGTGTTGGGTTTTGACCTTGGAGTCCATCCCTTCACACAGCCTGATAAAACAGCTATTCTGAATTTAGACCAGCCAAGCATTTAGCCATCCAAATATTTCTCTGCTAACACTGATTCAGGGAACTAAAACAACTTTAAGGAAGCATGAAAGGAAAACTGAAGGAAGGGGAAAAAAAACCACCTTGAAAATCTTATGATCTTTAAATCTTAACTTGTCTTAAACAAGACAGAAAGGTTTGCAAGTACTAAGTGACTTCTGCACCTATCAAATGTTTCAGTATTGGCGCTGTTCTCATTCAACCACAAAAGCTATTTGGTGTCTAATACTCTGTGGTGTCAAGATTGCTCTCCCTCATTCATGTAAAATACACAATGTATGTCAGTGAATCAATTTTTCTCCTTCTGGAAATGAAAAAGGAAGAGGAGTCCCCTGAGCCACTGGTGTCTGTCAGTGTCTGCAGGTCTTTCCCTGGGATTGTCTGCCCAGAACATACAATTTGAGGTTTTATTTCTTTGGAAAATATTTCCCCTAATTTTCTTTTAAGCAGAAATAGTAAAAGTACTCACTCTTGGGGCATTTTTTTCCATTTTTTTTTTTCTTTTCAGAAACTTGACTATAAGTTGACTGAAGGTTTTATGTGGTAATTCAAGTATACCTTCTCCTGGCTTGAGACTTAGATAGGCTCAGCACTTTGCAATTGTTTATGCTTGCTAGCACTTAAAAAAGACTTGCATATTGCAGGATGTCTCTAAAATGTGAATTTCATAATTAACTTTCAGATAGTGTCCATCTCAGTCTTGTACTTCTCTCTAAAGCAGTAATGTCCTCATCATCCTTTTCAGTGTTTGAGACAAAGATCTTCCAGTGTATTGATGTACATCAAGGTGATTCATTGAGGTAAGAACCATATTGCAGTGAAATGCTGAGCACAGAACTGGTGCCCCAGATGCCTGTGCCCTACATGCCAGACGAGTGTTTGCCACTAAGGTAATGGGCAAGTTTCCAGGTCTGGCATCAGGTGTGCCACATGTGCTTCACAAAGCAAGGATGCAAGCACAGTCTGTGCTCAGGACCCTTCAGGTAGGAGAGGGATTTGTGTGGACTTCAGCGAGCCAGAAGCTTGCAGCATCATCTCAGTGTGTAGACAGAAGCTCCACTGAGCCAAAAAGCACCTGGAAAGAAACGAAACCCTTTAATGTGACACTTGCATTCAACGGTCAAACACCACAGCATTCTGGCTGATTTAACTGCGCTTCTTTCCTTCCTGAACAGGATCTTGAGGAGTGGGTGGCTGTGGAAAGTGATTCTATTCAACCAGATCTAAGGAAGAAGTTATACAAATGATGGCGTTGGCAGCAGACAGACTTGCAGCACTGGGAGCTGTTGTTAATTTAGCAAACCTGGGGTCACATCAGGTCTGCTTCCTGCATTTAAAACATCCAATTTGCGCATGTAGTCTACCTATTGCACTCAGTGCAATGTATATGCCCATGCATGTTAGAAGATACTGCCATTTTGGTAGCTAGCTGTGGCATGGACCCTCACAGAGTCTGTGAAGGAGAGGCTGGACACCGTAGACAGCTCAGAGATCCACTTTATTGTAAGAACACACAGTTTATGTACTCCTTCTGCCACAGCATAAAGCAAGTGTGATTCTAGCAGTACTTTCCCAATCTAAACAGTCATGGGCTGAGCATTTCAAAACTTCTTAAACCTGTGTTACAGGCTCGAAAGTGATTAACTCTTTTTCTTCTTCAATCCCCACAGCTGGGTAACGAATTATCAATAGTCCTATAGCTATATGATACCTGCTTAAATCAGCCCTCCTCAAACTGTCAGAGAACAGACTTAGGAGACCACACAGAGAATACAAATAAAAATAGATGTTCTCTGCACAGCAGGGCAGTTTGCTGCTTTTAACTGGAGAGAAGCAGTTTGCAAGTGTAAAATGTTGTTGTTGTTTTTGTTTCTGTTTTTTTTAACCAGGGCTTTTTTTTACATTCTTCTGAGTAATGAAGCATGATAGTTAATGCATCATTTGTCACCAAAGTCCTCTGTATGAGCGAGGTAGCTTTTAAAAAGAAAATGTTGCTGGACAGAAGGGACCAGTTATCTTGAGTTTTGGGAGTCATCTTTGGTTCTGGGAGCTTCTGACAAAAGCTTCATGCCATTTTGGTAATGATTGTTGGAAAGCAATAGGCAAGAGTTAATTTCTGAGAAATCTTTGTCTCTAATTTGCTTACCTTACTGTAGCTTTGGGCTCTTTCCTGCCATGAGCTGCTAGGTTTTTATTCTAACAGAAAAGTTCACTAATAGGGATTTTTTTTTCCTTCTTTTGAGGCTTCTGGAGAGGATTGTGAGCACAGTAGCACAAGGGCCCTGCAGTACAGCAATACTTTAATATTTCAGGTTATGTAATCGAATAATTGTAATTAATGCACTTAAAATGAAAAACTTAGTGTGCCCTTGGCATGCAGTTGTGATTGCCAAAATACATGGCAACAGTCTGTACAGATAACAGTGATACTTTTCTCTGCCTGGGGTCATAATAGTGTTTCACAGAATGGGTTGTTCCTTTGATTGCTTGGTGAGAAGCAGCAACACTTTTGGGTTGCAACAGGCCAATCCAGACTGGTATTACTGGTGAATACAAAGGAGTGCATGCATTCCTTCATTTCTCGTTTCTCTCTCCTGTGAGACACTTACCCTCTCTTGTCCACTGTGGAGATCTGTTCTGCTCAGCAGTACATCACAGGATTAGTTTAGAGCCTTAACCTGTTTTGTCTGAAATAGCTGCTGCTGCCTCCTGCCAGCAAAACTTTACTTTGTGTCTGTATTTGAGGTTGCAGGCTTCCTGCCCTCTGCCTGTGGTGAAATCAAACCCCAAATTAGTTTGTGTGGCTTTTGACTATTTCAGTGTCACAGTATATGCTTTTGTCATGACAGCACACAACTTTGCCTTCTCCAGTACTGGGAAGTAAAACTTAGCAACAAAGGCATTTATGACAATGAAATATGAGAAGAGCTCCATAAAGTCCTTGCAAAACCTAAACAGGGAATAAAAATATTTATTTCTCTGGGTCGGTTAGAGCTGGATTCAAAGTCAGATTTTTGCACCTGATCAAATCAGAACCAACTATGCATATAGAAGTATTTTTAATACTGATAATTCCATTATTTTTGCTAATATTTGTAAGTTTTAAAATATTTGTTTTTTCCTTAGTTACCTTTTAAAAACATTTCTCCACAATTGCCTGATGGCCAGGACCTCTTCCTGCCTCCTGTGATTCTTGGGGAACTAGGGAAGGATCCACACAACTCCACTGTGTGTTTCTATGGTCATATGGATGTGCAGCCTGCCAAAAAAAAAGAAGATGGCTGGAAAACTGACCCTTACACACTGACTGAAATTGATGGGAAGTTTTGTCATTATTTCAATACACAAATGAGATTCTGAGTGGAAGGAGGCTCCCTGTGTATTTAACCAATGCATGAGGACTTCTCCCATGGAAGTCTTTGGAATAAATCCAGCAGCGTTAAGTCTGATGACTGTGCTATAACTAGTAAGACCCCTTAGTGTTTGTCTAATATTTGATGTGAAAGATGCCACTTAATTGAGCAGTCAACAGAGAAACTCTTTCTGCTTCAAAATTCTTGTTGAGTTGTTGTATCATCCATAATCCTCCTTTGCACTTTCTGATCTTGCTTCCTGATCCTTTAGCACTTCCACCTGCCATGCTGGAGCTACAGAGCATTTGCTGTGGAAAAATGCAAGGTCCCCCTTAATGTAATTATCCTTCCAATACACCCAGCAGAGCAGGAAAAGCTCCATTCACTGAAGGAACAAAAAGGATAGGCAGAGGATCAGCAGATGAGTAAGACCCCAAGAGCCCAGAAATCCTAGTTCCCAGACCTGTGCTATCTAACCATTAAGTTGCTCTTTCCCATCAGCTGGGACTGGTTCCAAACAGCCTTACTGATTCAATTAAAATGATAAGGGAAGTTTCAAAGATTGCTTAAAAACTTTCCTCTTTTGTTTTTAAGGGAATCTCTTTGGGTGTAGAGCAACAGATAATACAGGACCTGTCCTAGCTTGGATAAATGCAGTGGAAAGATTTAGAGCCTTGAAATTAGTAAGTATTAATGAGGACTTTATTATCACTTTTGTTTCTATTATTGTTATATTTCTGAAGGAATGCATTCACATTCCTATGAGTTAGAAGATATGTTTCTGTCCCCACAAAGCAGATGTATTTAGAATTATTAGCTTATTTCTAATGTTATAGCCAGGGCATTAATCCCACCCCAGTAAGAATCTGTCCTTAAGCATTTCTGTCTTGGACAGTCTGTATGCAATGTAAATATGGTATTGCTGACAATTCCCTGCAGAGGGATACACACTGGGGGAAGTATTCAGTATGTATTAGCTATATATAACTAGCTTTGATACCCTGTTCTCTTGAAAGCGTTTTAAAATGGTAAATTAACATCCATCACAGATTGGTCATGAAGACTCATCTCTTCTGCTGTATTCTGCATTAAACAAGTACAAATATGCTCACTTGGAGACTGACGTATCTCTAATAGTCAATCATTTGCCCGATTATTATCGTATTCAACCCAGGATCACAGAATGTTAGGGATTGCAATGGACCTCCAGAAATCATCAGGTCCAACCCCCCTGCCAAAGCAGGATCACCTAGGGCAGGTCACACAGGGACACATCCAGGTTAGCTTTCAAAGTCTGCAGAGAAGGAGACTCCACAACGTCTCTGGACAGCCTGTTCCAGCACTCCATCACCCTCACAGTAAAGCACTTTCTCCTCACGTTTAGGTGGAGCTCCCTGTGTTCTAGCTTATCTCCATTATTTCTTGTTCATTACTGGGTACCACTGAAAAGAGCCTGTCCCATTCCTCTTGACACCCATCCCTCAGGTATTTATAGACATTAATAAGATCCCCTCTCAGCCTTCTCTTCCCCAGGCTAAACAGTCCCAGTTCTCTCAGTTTTTCTTCATAGGAGAGCTGTTCAAGTCCCTTGACTTCAAATCAGTCTGCATGTTTAATAATTTTGGGCTAGTTTTATTCCTACTGCAAAGCATAAATCAACACTTGTAACTCGGTTAGCAAGTATCCCTTAAGGTGAATTTGCATAACATGTTTTGTTAGATGGCTGAGAAACAGTTTTGTGCCTCTTTTATGACACTATGGTACACTATGAGCATTAATTAAGTCTTGACCTAAGTCCTTTTGCAACCTTCTGGAGAATGGTTTGCATCAGTAGTATGGAATAGACATTGATGTCCCTCAAGTGCTAGTAAACACACACATTATTTGCCTAGGGATTAGCTGTTTTAAATGCATCTTTCCAATTTTTAAAATCACTAATAGCTTTTTTTGGCATTCTAACAAACAAGCAAACAGAAGTCTTTGTAATTTGAAAGCCTTTCCTTAGAAAAGTGCACAGACCATCAAAAAATATTCATGAACAGTTTGTTTCTAAATTTTTGTGGTTGTTCGATGAACCATTGGTGACTCCATCCGTAACAAAAGTTCATTTGATTGTATGCATTTGTTCCTGTGTTTAACCTGAGCATTGAATCAAAAGAGAAAACATCTTAAAACCTTTAATGAGAAAATGAATTGGAATGGGAAACTAAGCTCAAATTTATTTTTCCCATGGGACATGCCAGAATTTCTAACTTGCACTATTCCATAATAAAAGTTCTCTGAATTACCCTTGGAAATACATTCTTATGAACTAGCAGGCAAATGACTTCACTGGGGGTAAAAGGACAATTATAGTAGAATCACCAGCAGCACTTTTACCATCATGTGAGTAACTCTGGTGATAGATAACATGTTGGGAAATACAAGCAGTGGACCTGTGCCAGTGGTTCCCACATGGGCACTAACAGTGGAAATAAAAGAAGCAGGAAACTTTCTGTGAAAATGCAACTGTTATTACACAGTCAGAATTTCCAAAGCAATTAGAATATTTACTACCACTGAGAGAAAGCCCATTTAATGAGACAGTCCAGCAAGGCTTCTGAAAACACAAAGAAGGAAAAAAAGATATCACTTATTCTCCTTCAAAAATGAAATGTAGATAAAAACACAAGGAAAATCAGGGTTTTTTTTCCTGGGAAACTATATGTGCCCATTTATCACTGCCCTTTCTACTGAAGCAAGCTATATATCCTATGTCTCTCTTTTCCTTACACAATATGTACTGCAGTCTGCTTCTGAATTTAAATATGGTTTTATTTTGAAAATATTTGTTCCTTACCCAGGCTTCTCTAAGGTTCATTTAGGCTTTGCCAGTGAACTTCAAGTCTGTAATGGAAGGCATGCAAGAAGCAGGGTCCTTGGGGCTAGAAAAGTTACTTGAAGAAGAAAACCAGAGGTTTTTATCTGATGTTGTTTATATTGTGATTTCAGACAACCTCTGGCTTAGCAACAAGAATCTTGCCCCTACGCATGGGAGTCAGGGAAATGCCTCCTCCTTTGTGGAGGCAAAAGACACAGGTTCATTCACTGGCCCCCTGAGCAGGGAGCAGTGATGTACCTGTAAGCACACTACACTTGCATGCAGAGGATGACTGAGAGCAATCTTCATGTTTACAAATCCAGAACGTTCTTCCATATCTTTTTTTGGATATTACAGATTTCCCTCCTCATTTCAGTTCAATTAGCCTTATTTACTTCAACCTTTTTCAACCTCCATTTTTTTGCTTAGCTCTCTCCCCTTGATCCCTTTTCTATCCCATTATTCTCTTGCCACTCTCTCAGTCTTTTCTCATCACGCAGTCTGCACATCAAATCTCTTCTATTTCATCATTGTTCCTACACACCCCATTCTCCAAACCCAATTCTTCTGCTGCTCTGCTTTTGTGCAGCACATACTGCTTATTGCAATGTATCTGCCTAAAGGGACTGAATTTTGCTGGATCCCTGGGTTTAAAAGGCATGCAAAAATTTTGTAACCGTTGTAGAAGCAAATAACATTGCACTATAGTATATTTAGCAGCCAACATGAACTACTGTGAAATGAAAAGCAGAAATTTTTCATCTGGAAACTTCCTGATAAAGCATAAAAGAACTCAAAGAGAAGACCGAAGAACTCAGGAGCTAAAGAAAAATCTGCATTAACCTTTATATCTGAAAAAGAATGAAATTTGGTTTTAAGTAAAAGAGCCTTGGCAGGCCTGGTTCAATTCTTCTAAGTCTTGGTTAAGAAAAATGTCACTATTAAAACATCAAATATGATCTCTGGTTGCCACCAGACACTTGGCTGTAACAAGGTTTTGAGAAGAATAAACAAGTTCATTACAGGAAAATAGTTTATGATAAACCTGAGTATAAAAATGTGTCTGGAAAAAGAATCCATTTAATAAACCAAATGCCTCTCTCTATTCTAAAGCTGTATGATTCAAGAGATCATTATTATTATTTGTTGCAGGCTAGAATTCAGGTTAGGTGTACATTTTCTTAAAGCAAAACAAGTCAAGTTCTTTCTTGCCTTTGTTATGAAGATTTTGTATTAAATAAAAAGAGAACTTGAAGTGTTTATTCTGCAATGTTAAAAAAAAGCAATAGGCAAGTGTTTCATTTACAATGGTTCATTTACAATCTTACTGAAGCAAAAGAGGAAATGGAGAGGGACCCTTGCTCTCAAATGCCTTTAAGTGCTCTAGACAGCTGAAGTTCTCTTTCTAATGGTTAACAATAGAGACCTGTCTTCTCTTTACCAAAGCAGATTGTTCCTGTTTTCCATTTTATAAATATAATTGTTTTCCATTCATTTGTGGCTTTGCTTAAAAAGTTGAAGCTACCAGTTGCTGTGGAAAACAAACACTTGCAGAAGAATAAGGTAGGGTCTGCTTAAATGTAATTGGTGTTTTTGCTATAGGTTGACTGTGGTGACTAGGACCTTCACTTGGAACTTTTGGAGGTATCATTCATGAGCTGATGACAGACTTGATAGTTCTGCTGGGTAATAACACACATCATCGCTCAGGAGTGACTAGGCAGCAATGGCTAGAAATCAGCCTAATGAAGATCTGTGTCATGTTTAATTGACCTAAGTAAGGCAAGTCTAATTGAAGCAAGTCCCAGGTGTCCAAGTCTCAGCATTGCTATAGTGGCAGCAGCAGCTGAGGGGAATGTCCTTGGTAAAGCCAGGCCCTTAGATATGTGTAGGTTAAGGTGATGTCAATCATACGTGAGTCAAGAACATTTAAGGATCACTGGCAAGGTGAACAGATACACACATAGTGAAACCTGACATTGTAATGCTGATTTGTGTCTCAGTTGGACGCTGTTTTCAAGTCAGCAGCTGGGCTAACACCCCACACACTACACACCAACAGCACCTCAGTGGTTTTCTCAATAAATATGAAAACACAGCAAGTTAGGTGCCACAACTTTAAGGATGCAAACAGCTTCTACTTGTTAGGTTTACTCCTTGGCAAAGAGTTAGGTGAAAGGGAAAAGGTAGTGTGATTGACAAGTGGAAGAATACGTCCCACTTGTACTGATATCTCTATCTTATTTTGCCTTGTGGCTCCCACAGGTTGTATTCAGATCCCTGGAATCTACGATAGCGTCAGTGCCCTGATGGAGGAGGAGAGGAAATTGTATGAATCAATTGAATTTGATCTAGAGGAACATAAAAAGTAATAATGCTGTGAAAAAATTCCTCTGTGGCACCAAGGTAACATAAAATCTGTGTAAATGATTAGCAAAAAGAATTTTAATCACCAATTTATAGCATTTATGTGCATTTTCTGTCAATGACAAACTCAACATAAAATAAAGGAGCACAGAGCATTAAAAGGTAAATAAAATTAATCTGCTGAAAATGCAAGCTACCACATCTGGTGAAAATGATCCAAAACATGAATATCAATGAAAACGAATAATGCAAAACTAAGAATATTGCTCCCCCTTCCTGGCACTATCCCTACTCTCTCCCCATGCCTGACCTGTCAAACAAAATAAGCATCAAACCAATGCATACAGGTTACACAGTAGGAAAGATGTATTCAGCTGATATCCTCCACTGGAAGGCACCTTTAGGTGGATGTGTTTCAGGTGGTTTTTATTTGTTTAATTCAGATTTTGATGTCTGCTGAGCATGCCAGAAAAACACCCAAAGCTATAAACTTCTCTTTGCCAGCATTTAAAAATTATATCCTAAGTAAAAAAACAGCAGGTAAGGGCTGGCTCAGAAAGATCCCTCTACACAAGAGTGGCAGCTGGGAGAAAGGGGCAATTTGGGGTTTTATCACTCACATAATTACACTGCTATGAGCTTTAACATGGATGCTTTTATTTCCATGAAAAAGCTTCCAAATTAGCCTAAGCTAGACAGTAATAATCAGTAATACAGAAGTATAATGGAACTACACTATAAAAGTTTTGATGCCTTGCCTATAAGAGGATGAAGTGGTGCAAATTTTATGTATACATAAAGCTCTAGTCTCATAAAGCTGCAGTAGAAGGAAAGAAGCAGCACCCTGGGGTTCCACGTGAAGACCAATTTATAATTTACATATTTCTTCTTCCTTCCTTAGAATAAGTATTTTCTTTTTAACTTTTTACCTTTCTTATTTTCTCCAGAAAAACAGATTAACTTGGTTACTGAACATTATCATCTCACCTATTGCATTATTTAATACTCATTAGTAGAATTTCTTCCCTGGTATCATCTGCGAGAGTTCTGGCTAAACTTGTCACAGGATTCTCCTGCAAGAAGTTCAGAGATCAAAATGGTCAGATCAAAAGTTGTCCTCATTTGTCTTTGCACTAGAAAAAAAATGACCTCCAAGGTATTTTAAAACAATGCTCCACTTTTCTAGTGGTGCATGAAAAGGTGTTCTTAACCAAGTGTTTCTAAAGGCAAACAAATGTTGACTGAAAGAGTCAGTATCATTTAAGTAGCATTCTTTAAAACTAAAAGATATGCACACAGGTTCAAACTGCAAATCAAACATCTGTAAAATACAGGGGTCTCCAAATACAAACTTTTAGGATGGAAAAACTTGTTTTGTGGTATCCATTTATATTGATTGTGAATGGCTCCAGTGTCATCTCTTATGGATTCAGTGTTATTTCTTTGAAGGAAGAAATACTTCTACACCTGTGGCATTACCCTTCTCTCTCGACTCACAGGACCAAGGAAGCTTTTCATGAACCAGGATTTGAAACAGTTATTCCAACAAAAGTCATTGGCAAATTCTCAATCCATCAGGTCCCAGACATGGATCTTTTGGTTGTGAAACAAACAGGTAAGAGGCAAACCTTTTCTTTGGCTTCTATGTGTAAACTGTGTAAAATAAAGTCCCTTTTTGCACCTCACAAATTTACACCCAAATCAGTAAACAGATTGTTCCTACTATTTATTTGTTTCTGAGAGTAAGAAGTGTGAATGTGGGTGTAAGCTTCAGTTGCAAGATGCATGTTTTCTGACTGCAACATGTCTTCCCCTCAGGTGGTGGAGCACTTGGAGGGTGTCTTTTCCAAGAGGAAAAGTCAAACAAACTGAAAGTGTCTATGCCTTTGGGTACGAAGCCCTGGCTCACTGATGTTAATGATCCACTACATATAGCAGCAAGAAAGGCAATAAAAACAGGTATCTTCCTTTCCCCGCCCCAGTTCTTAATGTGTCTGCACATGTGCAGGAGATTTGTGCTTATCCATAGAGCAAAAGAGCTTTCTCAGTTCAGCGCTGTAGTTACTTATCCCTATAAAGCTCGTTGATTTTCATAGAACAGCTCAGCCACATCTTATTCCAGACCTTGCTGAACTGGGATATATTTAACAGGAGTAGCCAAAAGACCTCATTTAGTTTGGTACTATACTGATGCAAAGCCAGAGTGCAGCTGATTCCTGAAATCAGTTGGCTACACACAGAGAAAAATTTCTACTCAGAAGCTCTTAATATTGGTTATCTTCTCAGATATATGGTAGCAGAAGAATGCACCTTTATTTCACTTAATAATGAATTAGTTCTATTTCAGTTTTTGGAGAAGATTCAGATTGTATTTGGGATGGTTCAACATTTCCTGTTGCCAGAATATTTCAGACTAAAGTGTGATAATGCTTCTGACTGGAGCAGACGATGATGGGGAGCACTCCCAGAATGAGAAACCAAGCAGGTTTCTTTTATTTGTCTGTTTGTTCTACAAAGAAAGGGGGGAACCAAAGTCCCCTGGTATTCACAAATAAGCATGGCCAGATGGGAAGCTTTGCTGTGCGTTGGACAGCCCCCAATTACTGTCTCTGGCAAACTGGTTGCTGTGCCAAGAGGAAAGCAAAATTCCCAATCTATCCAACAATATACAGTTTCCATGGGCTGTCTACTCAGTCTTTAAATATGTCACATAGGCAATTTTAATTTCACTGCCAGTGAAATTTGCCTCTGGTCTGAAAGAGGATGATGTAGATGGGCACTCTCCTGTCACAGCATCCAGTTTCAAAGTATGGCAGTTGGATGTATGGAGGCTAATGGTTAAGGATTTTGATGGGTTTCAGTAGAAGTGGATATAAAGGAATATTTATATTACAGGGAAGAAGACTCCTGTGATTGTATAAAAATTAGCTTAAACTTGCCACTTGTATTCATTCTCTGAGATGTGATGGTGAGACACTATTGTGCATGTTGCCTGAATATTAGCACAGCTTCTGAGTCAAGTCATGATGAGCTCAGGGAACCTGAGAATCTTACAAATATTCTCAAATTATTTTTAGTTTCCCCTCACTATCGTCTCAACCCTTATGGCTACAGATTATAGCAATTAGGGGACATAACACTGGAAATTCGTTTTCTTAGTGAATCCTTCAGAGAAATCTCTGCTGAAAGATGTCCAAATTTTCTGTGCACTGGATCCTTTTTTGGGGTGACCAATCTTGCAAATTCCTCTGAAGACTCTGAAAACTTCACTGGACTATGCTGCTAATGTGAAGAGCAGAACAGCCTGACAGGTCCTCATTCTCCTTTTCTTTTTCACAGACACAATTACACTGAAGGAACCAAAGCATTTGCAGACTCTTCCCTGGAGATATCAAAGCTACGTCAGGACTTTTGTAAAAGTTCCAACATGGAGGCCAACAACTGATGGACAACCACAAGAAAATCAGCAAAGCACTTCCTCGGTTTTAAGCTTTCTAAATTTCTGATGTGGCAAAGCATGTGAGTCAAATATTTAGTGGGTCTGAACTGGTGGAAAAAAATAAATGTCATGCTATTACTTGGCTTACTGATAACTGGCATGGATTTGTGATCCCATCAATCAAGTCATCTTATTCATAGTGCTATAAAACAGGTTTAGGGATAATTCAGATTTGCTGAGTGGAATATGTTACACTTCAGTTTTTAAATTCAGAGCAGAGAGAATTTTTACATTTATTTTTATTTATTACTTTATTCTTATTTTGTAGTTTCATCACGTTCATGCTGCCTCGCTCATATTCCAGTTCCTGAATAAGAGCAATACAGAGCACTGTAGTTTCCTCCTAACTACATACAAAATTTCATTACGTAATTGTCTCAAGAAAGATCCATGATCAAATGAATCTCTTCCCTGTCCTTCATGGAAGGCTGTAAATGGGAAATGCAATACGATTAGCTTACTGAATTCGATGTGAAGACTTGACTATGAACATCTTTTTATGAGCATAATCACTGAGGCCAATGGCCCTGCAACAGTAACTAAACATTTCCGGGACTCCATTCTGTCCTTTCTCCCCATTTAATCCAAATCTCTTTTTATTGTGCTCTGAGCAGAGTTTTAAGAAGCAGTACATAATGTTCCTTTCACATGACTTTCTTTTTATACAGTGTAAGAAAAGTTTTTGTAAACATCTGTTCTGGCCAAATTCTGTCATCAGAAGGGCTTTTTTCCACACAAGCAGCAACTGGTTGTTGTTAATTACTTTAAAGGCATCAGCTTACACTGATGGAGATCTGGACAGGCTGCAGAGCTGGGTGCAGGCAAACCTCATGAAGTTCAATAAGGACATGTGCAGGGTCCTGCATCTGGGGAGGAATAACAGCAGGCACCAGTACAGGATAGGGGTTGTCCTACTGGGGAGCAGCTCCACGGAGCAAGTTCTCCATGGGACAGCAATGTGCCCTTGTGGCCAAGAGGGCCAATGGCATCCTGGAGTACCTCAAGAAAAGTGTGTCCAGCAGGTCTAGGGAGGTTCTTCTCCCCCTCTACTCTGCCCTGGTGAGACCACACATGGAATATTTGGTCCAGTGTTGGGCTCCCCAATTTGAGAGACCGGGATCTCCTACAGAGAGTCCAATGGAGAGCCACGAGGATGATTAGGGGGACTTGAGCATCTCCCCTATGAAGAGAGACTGAGAGCCCTGGGGCTGTTTAGTCTGGGGAAGACTGAGAGGGGATCTGATCAGTATCTCTAAATATCTGAGGGATGGATGTCAAGTGGAGGGGGCCAATCTCTTTTCGATGGTGCACAGTAATAAGACAAGGAACAATGGATACAAACTTGAACATAGAAGGTTTCACCTCAACATGAGGAGAAACTTCTTTACAGTGAGGATGATGAAGGTCTGGAACAGGCTGCCCAGGGAGGTTGTGGAGTCTCCTTCTCTGGAAACATTCAAAACTTGCCTGTATGTATTCCTGTGTGGCCTGCCCTAGGTGATCCTGCTTTGGCAGGAGGGTTGGACTTGATCTCTGGAGGTCCCTTCCAACAACTAACACTTTGTGATTCTGTGATCATTAAATCAAAAGCAGCTAGGACAAATCACAAATTCCAATCTATCTTTCATAAATTTCAAAATTTAACCTTTACTGTAACGTAGTTAATTCACACACAGCCAAACTAACCAGTTCTGTTGTCCTCTCAGCTGAACTGGTGTGTAGCCTGGAAAAAGAGGAGTGTGAGGGGAGATCTCATAGCTCTCTACAATGCCCTGAAAGGAGGTTGGAGTGAGGTGGGGGTTGTTCTGTTTTTCCAAGTAACAAGTGATATGATGAGAGGAAATGGCCTCAAGTTATGTCATGGGAGATTTAGATTGGATATTAGGAAAAATTTCTTTGCAGAACGGGTTGTCAAGCATTCCAATTCCAACAGGCTGCCCAGGGAAGTGGTAGATTCACCACAGAAATCACATGTACGTTTTGTCTGTGTACCTGTGCATATCCATATATATAGCTGCATATATATAGCTGTTTGCATTATATATATATATATAAAACATTCTCAGGATATATATACTTACAAAATCAAATCCTGACAATGTTATTAATAGAAACAATTTTGTTCATACTGATTCAGGGTTGGTTTTTTTTTTTCATTAAGGATTGAATAAAGGCTTTTGGTTTGGGCTAATTTATGTGCAAAACTACAAGTGCTACAAGTTTACACAAAGTCACTGAAAGAGAACACCCAGAAGAGGTGACCTCCGTGTAAACCTGACTGGTTAAATTTTATTCTAGACTAATTTTTACACTGTGATAAAGGTCTATTGTAATTTGTGTTTACTCCAGGATACTTCTTTACAGGACGGTACACACAACTCAAGCCCTCTGTGAACACTGCCGGGGCAGTGGCATCTACCTAATTGCAGCACCCCAGAGCACCTCTAATAGCACTGGGTGCCTCTGCATACTGGGCCAAGGTCTGCAAAGTCTTCCGTAGTGCAGGGATTGATATCCATGTTGTAGGGAATCAAACCCTCAAGGCTGGGATCGTATTTTACTACTGATTATTAATGTGAAAGAAGAACTGGAACATACTGATTTCCATTTGAAATTGGTGGGTTTAATGTGAAGTTTCTTTTTTAATATTAGATAAATACAATTTTTAATCCTTAAGTGATCTCAAGAGTAGAGTAAAACATATGGCAGTTAGCTAAAATCATGGAAAATGAGTAAAATATTAAGATGCTGACAACAGAGGCTGAAGACAGAAATGATCAGGCTCCTGAGAATAAACCAATCACGTCACCATCTGCTTTAGCCTGTGAAAGTGGAAAATTAGGCTTAGTTACATAGTTATGGTTTTCCTTTTCAGTAACACTACTCCCAATAAGCCTGACTTCAACTCCTGTAAGTTATTCCCCTTAGAATATGGCATTTAGCTTGTCTGAGAAAAATGTTATAAAATTCTCTGCTAGTTAAAGATGTCCACAGTCCATGGCTGGACAAGGAAGATTGTGCAACTGTGCCTTTATGACACAGGAGCCTGTGCCAGTTGCTGGTGCCAGCAAGGACCACAGTCCCCTTTTTATTGCTGGAAACATCCACCTGCAAGTAACATGTAATGTTAAAATAGTGATGTATCAAAAAAGTCCTGAACACAGTCTTCTTGCTTCATAGATACTGTTTCATCTCCCTGGCTCATCTCCATGCTGCTCAAAGCTAGGGTGTGAGGGGTGCCTCTGTGTGCAGAACTTGCATATGGTAAGTGAACGTAACTGCACACCCCTTGTTCTCACCTACCTACAGAGTCTGTTCCCTCTGCTAACCAAAACAGTTGCTGACAGCTGTTTTCCACCAAGGGATTTTCTAGGATCCTAAAAAACATTTGCAGTTTCTCATCCCTTCTCCTTTTCATTTGCTTTCTCAAATACTTCTTACAAAACCCAAAACTGTAGCACAACAAAACCAAATCCTTGGAGGTTTGGCATTGTCAGCCTCCAGACTTGTAGAAGAACCTGTAGAAGAACACAGAAAGAAACCAGATGTTGTGTATATGTGCATGAACAACACGGATGCTGCTACCTGTCTCGAATTGTTATGGTGATCTCTCGTTGTGAGGGAACATGAAGTGCCAGCCAGCTGCACATTCCCCAGACTTCAGATGCAATCGCAATTTTCTTTAGTATTTTCTTATATCTGTAAGACTAATTTAAAGGTTATGCTAACTATGTCTTTTTTCTTTTCTTTATTCTTTTTCCCCCCCGAACTTATAATTGAAACCATAATCTCTGCAAACAAAACTGGAAAATATTTGATGTGCTCCCAACATGCAGCTTTCTGGTGTAAGAAGACAAGTGGTAGGAGAGCCCTCATCAGAATATCCTGTAAGTTTCTATCACTCTTTTTTTCACACTTACAAGTTAGAGTTAACCACTCCTTTACTTGTGTCCTAAGCATTACTGCCTTCCTGATCAGACAGCAGATTCTGTACGCAGGGTTAACACCACCAATTTGGCAGCAACCCTGACATTCCAGTGACTGCTTCAAATCATATAGTTCCATTTAATCACAGTGGAAGAATTTATGACTATTTATGTGATTCTGAAAACTGTGACACTGAGTGGAGAGTTTGTTGGCTACAGCTCTACAATTTTACAAATCTTAGTTGTTACGTGCTTCTTTTGCCACTTCTCAGCTGTTCTCTAACTTGGCTTTAGAAACACATAACTCTAGATTATTCAGTATCTGATTAAGGATCAGGACTCCACAAGGGCCTGGGTGAAGTCACCACTCAATGCACATGGAGATATCTGTCTCCCATGCAGCCTGCAACACAGGGGCAGAGATCTGTTTCACAGCCATTCGCAGGATCAGCATTTCAAAGATTAATGTACTCCAGTAGTAACTTCCTGTCACTCCAAGCTTTGTAACAAAAAATGACCTTGAAAAGCCCCCACAAATATTCCCTTTGCTTTGCAATAGAGTAGGAATGTTTTTTTTTTTTGTAATCTACAATTATGTCTCTGTTACCATTCTGGTGAGACCTCGCCTGGAGTAGTGTGCCCAGCTCTGAGGCCCCCAAGAAAAAAAGATGTGGACCTGCTGGAATACATCCAGAGGAGGGCCACAAAGATGGTCAGAGGGCTGGAGCACCTCTCCTGCGAAGACAAGCTGAAAGAATTGGGGCTGTTCAGCCTGGAGAGGAGAAGGTTCTGGGGAAACCTTACAACTACATTTCAGTATCTGAAGGGGACCTACAGGAAGACAGGGGAAGGACTGCTCAGAAGGGCTTGTAGCAGTAGGACAAAGAGTTTTAAATGGGAGCAGCATAGATTTAGGTTAGACATACGTAACGAGTTCTTTACAATGAGAATGGTAAAATACTGGAATGGATTGCCCAGGGATGTGGTTGAGGCCCCATCCCAGGAGACACTCAAGATCAGACTCAATGTGGCCCTGGGCAAGCCTGATCTAGTTGAAGGTGTCTCTGCTCAATGTAGTGGGGTTGGACAAGATGACCTTTGAGAGTCCCTTCAAACCCAATGCAATCTGTGAATCACCAAATACAAAAGCAGAAAGAATAAGTGTTAAGTCTGTGGAAATTCCCCTTCAATTCTCCTAAGGCTTACACCATGTTCCTTGCATTTGGAAAAGAGGTTGGCATGATCCAAAATGGAACAAGTCCCATTGTTTCATTTCTTCAAGAGCAGCGTAAAAAGTCTGTAATGTTACTGGCAGCTGCAGGCTCTGTGGATACTTCCTGTGGGACAAACAAAAGCATTTGCAGGCACTGTTGCTCTCTTTGGTTAAAATTGGTGACTCTTAAGTATTAGCCTTAGGATAAGGGGAGGAGCTTCAAGAATTCTGTATCTTCAAATTCTTCTAACTTCTACATGCACACTTCAACTCCTATGAACAGTATTCTTAACTGAAAAAAAATTTGTATTTTCTTCTCTTGAAGCTTCTTAAAAATGCCTTTCTTCTAAATTTAATAAATTCTAAGAAAATTCCAGCAGATCCCTTTTAAGCCTTCACTTAAGCCTGTGAGCATTCATTCTTATTTTTCTGAAACATATATTGCAGTTGTAACAAGACAAAAAGTTTGGAAACCACATAACTTAATATTTTTGTTTTATATAAGCTTCACTCCATTACACCAGAAAAAAATAAATAAGAGGTACCAAGCAGCAGGTGAGCATTTTGTTTGTGTGCAAATGGGTGACTTCTTCAAACCAGTTACTTGGCTGGGCACCAAACCCACAGGGTTAACATGAAGTGTGTAAGAAGGTGCAACTTTTAATGAAAGAGGGAGTGCAAGTGACACAAGCAGTGTGACCTTGCTGGCGTTACAGCATAAAGGTGCAGCCACACCCCTTCTGGCTTCCAAGCTAAAGTGACCAGGAGGCTGGGGACCAGACTGAGGTGTGCAGATAGCTCTCAGACCCTTTTCACACAAGGGGTGGTGGGGACCAAAATGCAATCTCAGTTCCTGCCCCAGGTCCCACACAGGCAGACCCATGGTGGATTCTGATAAACCCACTTCAGAGCTGCCCAACTGCACCTTAGCCAGTCCCAGATACAGCACAACACTGGTGGTTGCTTGTCCCCTTGGTAGACCTGATGAGCCAGGCAGAAAGCTTGCTGCCTTTTCCTCAAGTTGTCTTCCTGCTGAGGCCGTGCCCAGAACCAGCTCAGCCAGGAATCACACCAGTGCTGTGCCAGCAGTGAGGGAGAAGGCTCCCACGACTATGGCAAACTGCAGGAGGTTGAGCAGTGTGAAGCAGCAGACCAGTCAGATTGCAATACTGGATTTTGCTCCCTAAATCACAACCCTTGACACTTACACCTTTAAAAACCCCTACACATACTGTTCTGTTTTTCAAGGTCTGTGACTTTTGCTGTGTATCCAATTCAGAGCAGCATGTCTTTCAGTTTGATTATCCAAGAATGTACACATTCATCTCAATAACTTAGGTGTTCACTTAGGAGAACCAAAAGGGAACAGTGAGACCTTTTGTTTCAATCACTAACATACACGAGATTAGATTTCACCCAATAAATCATGAACTTAGTAGTAACAAAAACCCAACAAACCCCAACATTTACACAAACACTTAGTCCCATTTTCTTCACTTTTCAAGTGGGAAAAAAAGCCACCACTTGATAAGGCTTTTCAAAAGTTGTCTTCCATGGAGCATACTTTACATTTACAAAGGGAAGGTACAGTTATGTATATACGCACAGGTAACTGACATTAAGAAAAGTTCCTGGTGTTTACATCCTAATTATTCTGTTTGATGTTTTCTGATGAGTGTAATCATGTTGTCAGAATAAAGATACATTCAGCTTTTGTTCAGAAATTTGCTATTTTGGGGAAAAAAATGGGATGTTATGAAACTCTTACAGACAATACTGTTGGCTACTTGACTATCCTACAGACACTATGCAGGGTCCTTTGGAGGACCTATCAGACATGGCCTACAGGACTGCCATCACATCACAGGGTTGTTTTTCTAATCAAATTTAATGCGCAAGAAAACCTGTAGCTCAGGGTTGGTAAGTATGATTATTGCAACTGCTTTCATCTCACTAAATGACTGATGTCTGTTAATAATCATAAAGCTGTTTGTTTCCTGTATATGAATAAACATGGAATATTAGTATGAGAAGTAGACCAGGGTTTAAGTTACACAGGAAATAAGGAGCTGGTACTACTCTTTAAATGAGCAACATTTCTAGTGAAATCAGTGCTTTGGTGTGGATGACATACAGTAACTGTGGAATCATTTCCAATGTTATATTCTGTTAGAAAATAAATACATTCTGTGTTTACAATCCATTTCTAAGCTAATCCCATCAGTTAATTAATGCTTTACTAATTAATCAGACATATTTATTCAGTTTGCACTTTAATATAATCAGCATAAATATTTTAGAGCAAACGAGCATTTACATTTTCAGCATGACATTGAAGTTGTGCACATACCTAAGCCAGGGCATTAAATGTAGGTGTGGCTGTAAACATGTAACAAGCACAGCTTAAAATGACAAAAAATATTTTTGTTACAAATATATTATTAATAACTATTTTGCCTTAATTATTGCTTCTACTGTACCAATGGCTCCCTCTTCAGGCTGTTCCTAAAAACATGTTGCCCCTTTTCATCTACTGTTAGAAGTATTTCATTTTGCAAAACTCCAGCTCTCATCATGTTCCTAAGTTTTCCCTTAGGGAGCTGATGATGAAATAATGGACGGAGCAGCGCGCTGACCTGAATACCACAAATATTTAAACAGTTACTTGAGGCCCAGACTTACAAAAAGTTTTAGGCATATGAAAGGAATTTGTAAACCGCCAAGAAAATGAGCTTGGGGATATCAAACAATTGTTTTACTTATTTTCCCACTGTTATCAATTAGACTGCCTTCCATGTAGTCTCTTGATAACCTATTTGAAGAACTTGTAAAAGTTCTTAAGTGTCCTGGTAAATATATGCAACATTATGTCTCTACTATGAATTAGAAAACCTTGCTTTGTGTAGATTAGAGGACAATTAAAATATGTACTATAACCTGAGGTACTAAAGAGAGATATCTTTCTACTGCCTTTGTTCTGTATGATACCTTAGCTACAGATACTTGTGCTTTATACATTTTTATTTCAATCTTTATAAATACTTTGGTCATTCATCTGCATGCCATTTTCATTTGAAGAATGGCTCAGCTTGTAGGGATCTCGAAACATTCTTAGTCTCTACAACCCATCAGGCAATGCTGTGTCATAAAGCTAATAGATTAGGCAATAACTAATCGGCTAAATTAAATGGAAAGTTGTTACGCATAATTAGCAAGCCTGACTGTCCCTTATATTCACTGGATGACTTGAGAAAGTCAAACTCCAGGTATGTTCTCTACTCCTGACACTCCCTGTAACAGTCTTGAAGTATGCTAAATGCTGGTTAACTATGATGCTTCGTCTTACCAAAATATACTGTGCATGCATAATATAAATGGTAAAATACTTTAAAAAGTATTTTAAAAATTAGGAGCAACTAGGAATAAACTGAAGGCTACACCGATGTAGACAGACTCTTGAGACTATGCTTTAGTTGTGTTACTAATCATGTGATGCAAATTAAAATAGGGAGAAAGAAACCAACATGTTTCAGTATTAGTTTCTTCTTTCAATACAGCTTATGAATTGTAAGATGTTTTAGAACTGTCTATCTTTCTCCCTTATTGTTTCCTTTCTGAACTATTTCCTCTAAAAACGCTGGCCGAAGTTAAAATGATAGTGGTAGTGAATGACTCCTGCTTTCCCCCTCCTTCAAAGCAACCATTCCACAGATGAAAGATTATCAGTGCACCAACCGTGCGAAACGCGACAGTAAGGCACCACTGTTATGTACACCCCTCCACAGCACAAGCTTCTCATAGTGCAAGCTAGAGCCAGGAGCTGCCATGGCGGGGGCCACACTCACACAGGACTTTGCCAGGCACAAATGAAGCCGGTTTCAATCACTTCGTACACCGAATCTGCTGTTTCTCGTTTTCTTCCAAGCCGGGGAATATGAGATGTGGCCTCACTAGCATGACACCCAACCCGATCGGTGCCAACCCCAAGCAACTCCTCACGGCTCCGTCTCTCCCTCAGCACCCGGAACCTAGCTAAACATGGGAGTCTAGCTGAACATGCAGCCCATGGGCGAGGGAGCCGAACGGACCGGGCAGTGGCAATAGACAGGTACGCCCCAGACCAGCGCTCCCGGCGCAGCCAGAGCCACGAGGAAAAGACGACAGCGGCGGTACGCGCCCGCCCCCTCAGACACCCCCACCCCCCCACTCCGGCCTGCTCCGCGCGACGGCCTTGGGGCGCAGCCCCTCTCGGCCGTTCCGCGAGACGGCCGTTAGGCGCAGCCCCTCGTGCCCGCGGCCGCCCCAGCGGCTCCCGCCCCGGTGTCGCGTCATATGAGCGAGCGCCGCGCGCCTCCCTCCCCGCACTGCGCGCCTCGTTCTGGGCGTGACGCAAGACGGCGAATCTACGGCGCGCCACTTGTGACCAAGATCATCACAAGCGGAGGCGGACGGCTCCCCCCGTGCGGTAAGCGTGGCCGTAGAGAACGCGGCCGCTTCGCTCTGCCGCTCGGCGGCACGAGGAGGGCTGCGCTTTGGACCCTCGCGGGGGAGGCTTATGGAGCCGCGGGGCCGTGGCTGTCCAGCGATCGGGCCGACGTCTCCCCTCAGGCTTTTTGGGCCTCTGTGCTACCGTCGTTTTTTTTTTTTGTGCTGGTGGGCGGGCGGCCAGCAGCGCTCCGATCAGCCAATCCCATCTTTTGTGCCTCCCCCGCCGCCCGCAGAGTGGCCGGGAAGCCCAGGGCGGGAAGAACGCCCCGCGCGCCCATTGGCTGCCTCAGCATGCCCAGGTCGCGTGTCTTCCGCTCTGCCGCAGGCGGCTGGGTGGGGGGGAGAGGAGGGCCGCAGGACGGGCAGGGCAAGTGGAAGGGGAGAGCCGAGTGGAGCTGGGCTGGGGACCACCCGCAGGGGGAGAGCGGGGGGGGCGCGCTCCAGCCAGTTGCGTTGCGGCCCCGGGGGGCGCGTGCTGTGCTCCACCTCCCCACATCTCCCCCCCGCAGCGGGGCTCGGCGTGGCCGACGCGCACGCGCCGTCTGTGAAGCCGGGCGGGGCTGGCTGCCTGCCGTGGGGTTGTCGCAGCCGTCCGCACCCGCTCACTGGGTGGGACATTGAGGGTACACTGATGTGCATTTCTGGCCTCGTTAGTCGGCGCTCCACCCGGACGATATCGGCCTTCACCCTTTTCCGCGGCGGCGATTGTGCGCGTTCTGGTCCGCTGTCCGTGCGGAGTCTGCGCAGGCGCAGCGGGGTTGGGGCCCCATGGGGTTGCGGCCGGCTCTTGAGCTTGCGACGCAGCCTGGCCCGGGCCCGCGGCTACCTGCGGCGTGTGGTGCTACTGCTTGGGCTGGCCCTCCGCAGCCAGCGAGACGTGACATGCCGTGATTCAGCTCTTCCTTGAGTGCTTTTGCTGCTCAAACCCCACTTTTTCTTACTTTCCACTCCTTTCCCGAAAGTCACTGTATCTTAATTGTGGATGAGCTTGAGAAGTTGTGCGTGATACGCCTGTGACAGCAGGAGCTTTGTAAGCAGTTCTTAAAAGTGATAATAAACCGATGGTAGCCCTTTTTGCCTTTACTCGGTTTAAATTACCAAACAGTAGTCTGAGTCACGACACCTGATCTTGTGATTTTCAACACGGTTTGTAATCCGTGGGGAGTCAGGGGACTTCCAGGGGACTTCGCAGCTTGAGTAAGGGATCTGTTCCCATAAATCGTGTAGTATTTCTAAAGAGATGCATCTTCAGTAGAAAGGATCATTAAACTAAACCTAACTGGTTTAGTTGACCTCTGAGGGATAAGTTATCATGCTTAATTTGACTTGTAGTAGGTTTCTTGTTGCTTCTTCAAGTAATTAGTGTGGCCTGTGAACCACAATATTCAAATACAGTGTTTGTTAAGGAGGAAGAAAAGTAAAATCCATTTCGTTTGTGATCTGTATGCTTGCAGCTATTTGTGATCTCAGAATTTGTATAGCTAATAGTTTTAATTATTTTCTTCCTATACCCTTTCTTCTTTGTGTAATTGTTCTAATGCAAACTTGCAAGACCTTGAGTTTGTCAGGTATTCATGTTCATCTGTATCATGCTAAGCATGATGGTAGCACCTAGGGAGTAATAAATTATAGGAGTCCAAAAGTGCAAGGGTATTAGTGGCAGGAGTGATTTGCTGATGGTGCAAAACAATAATAGACTAACATATGATTTAAACATTGGATGTAATTCGATGTGATCCTTACCTTAATAATCTAAAGGTGTGGCCTGTGAAGACTATAAATTTTATTTTTCCATTCTTAGAACATGAGTAATCAAGATGTTTGCATGAGGCTGGAGCTTTGGATGTTGGGAATCTATATTTTTCCCAGGTCACACCTCTTCATGAAAGATGAAGACAATTACAGGCTTCAGTTTGGTCTCTCTTGCAATCTCCTAGACTACTCACAGCAAGTTACATTCATCACAGAAGTAACATTACAGTCATTCCACCCTTATTTCATAAATTATTTCAGCATGGACATATAATCAGATTGTAGCTTTTATATATAAAATATGGAGCCTGGCAGTAATTGTATAATCCATACATTTTAAAAAAAGTCAAATGCACTGATGTGACAGCACAATGATGGACTGTGACTTTTTCAGTATGTTCAAACATGTCAGTTTTATTAGCATTTTGGGAAATGTAATTCAAACGACCTGAGTTAAATCCTTTACTATCCTGTTTCTGTAGGAACTGTTGTATCGTAACAGCATCAAAGGTTTCTAATTTATTTGCACAAGAGTTTTCTTTGTTAGAAACTTCTTTTTTTTTAACTAAGCTGTGTTGTGTGCTCTTACAGAAACACATTACCTAGAGAAAGAATGTGTGCAAAGCAGATGTCAGTCACAATACTCAGTACTGATAATGAGGAATGGCATTTTTTCTGTTTGTGTGCACAACATTAAGAAAAGCATAGCCTTGTTTTGTTGTGGGCTTTTGGTTTGTTGGGTTTTTTTTTGGGTGTGTTTTCTCTTCTTTGTAACTCTTTTGAATGTATACAGACCTGGGGTTTTGTGCACAAAGTGAGATTTACAGCCAGGATGGCATATGAAGTATGATTGAACTGCAATTGTTGAGGAGCTCCTCCATTAAATATTCTCTTTCTTGGGCAAACAAAAAGGCTGCACTGGATGAGTGATGTCATCACTGAAAAAGATTGGTTTAAGATTTGTCTGGTCTAGTCATTCATTCAGATTAATGCCACAGTGTCTTGGTGTTGGTTGACATTACTGGGTTCACTTTTTAGATTGGTATATAGGTTAATCTCTTGAAAGCACATCACCCAAAATAGGGCTTGGGGATGGGAAGACAAGATGACATGATTGTTCTATCAGTGATTTTCTTTTTTATAAAGGTTTTGGCAACGGGGGAGGAAGAGCTGCTCCATTGCTCACAAAGCTAGCCATTAGGCCTTGATAGTTCAGGGTAGCGTGGTTGCCTGCTGTTGCTGATGCCACCTTAGGTGTGGCTGCATACAGTGTTTGGCTAGCAGCCATAAAGGCATGAAACTGCTCCCCCCCAGGAAATAACGTGAGTGGATTAAAAAAAAAACAGCAGCATTTTGTGGTGAAAGTAGGAAGTGAACAGTACACCACACTGGTGATGATTGGTGGTAGTAAGAGGCATAGGATTAAACATGGGTGTCTTGAAGAGAGTGAATTGGCAGTAGGGTTGCTTGTTTGGTGACATTGCAAACCTGGCCCAGGGAGTCAAAGTTCACGTGAGATCTGTCCAATCATATTGAAGTGGTTTAATCTTTGGTCTGTTTTCCTTTGCAGCAGACATTCTTGGGGCATTACACAAATGTGTATGGAAGTTTAAATACACCTCTTCCTCTTCTAAACTGGTACTTCAAAAATGTTTGTTATTTCAGCCTGAGCTAGGACATAAGCTCACAGTATTTGTTAGCATGTATGAATAAAAGCAGTGAAGAAGCGAAAAATGTAAATATACTGTTCTTGTAATCTATAATTTCTCACCAGCAGAAATTCCAAAGGTATCTTTTTTGCTTTGCAGAAGTTGTGTGTTTGAAACAGGGGAACCACACCCACCTTCCTTCTCTGCATCTTTGAACGGTGGTGATCTGTTTCTGTCATCTGCCAGTGAGGGCCTGTAGTTACAGAGGAGTCAGTAGCCCATTCTAGGTGTTTATCTTAAGTATATGTGTGAGTTTCCTTATGTTACTTAATTTCAATTCTCCAAAATGGGATTCTGTGTGAAGGTTGCATTGCAAACATACAAAACAACAGTGATCTATAGCTTCAGAGCAGAAAAAAGTCTACTTAACTTCTTTCTTCAGTGTGAAAATGACAGTAAGTGCCAGCCAGTTCACATGCTTCTTCACAAAGGAATAACCTAAGTGCTATTTAGAAACAGGCAGTGTAGTGATCTTCCAAAAGTAAAATGCTGGTTTGCATGACTCATGACTGCTTTCCAGTCCTGCATTAGCAGAGATGTTGCTTGCTGATTTTTTTGCTTTGTTTTGTTTGTTCTGCAGCAGGTTGACCTTTATTTTTTCTGAATAGTCTGGCCTCCTAGTGAACTACTGCCTGTAACATTGGGTTGTATTTAACGGGGCTGGGAGGCTGGAAGTTGTCTTTGGTCCTTCGTGGTAGAGGTGTAAGCATTAATTGCCTCTGCCCTTCTGAGTCAAAAAATTCAAGCTATTCTGTGTGGCATATGTGATGGCCAAGGAGGAGGCATGCAGAGGAGTTAGGTTATGCAGTATTTCAGTGTCTCTCACTTTTATTTTTCCTACAAACATACACAAATCTCTATCTATCTATCTATCTGTAGATATATATACACTCCCCCCCCCCATATATATATTCGTGTGTATATATATTTAAATTTTTTTTCCTTTTCTTTCCTGTCTGGTATTTTGTTGTCTCATTGTAGTTAAAAAGAATTTTTTTTGCTGTCCTTAACCCTATCCTTAGTGTTTCAAAAGTCTCTCTCAAGATATAGGTACAAAGATTAAAAATCTCATATAAATGTTAAAATTCACTGTAGTTACGAGGTGTAACAAAACTCATCCATAATGCAATGTTAAGTTACCATTTTATTGGAAAAGTCACCATTTAATGTGTTATTTTTCTTATTGTATACAAACATTTCTTACGTGATATCCAAACATTTCTGTGAATAATATTCCATCAAGAAGTTTGAAAACTCTGGAGGTTCTGACAATTCTAACTTAAGCAAAGACAGAAACAGACTGTTCTGGTGATATTTGGGTGGTCTTAAGATGTCTGGTATGGCTTTATACTTCTGTGCATGTGAGTTCTTAAGGCTTGCTCTGGGAGAGCTTATGGACTGTGCCCATTTCCATTCAGAGGGTTAGTGATTGGGTTTGCTTTTACTAAGTTAGTAGACTATGTTTGCTATAAACTTACAAGATAGTCCATCCAGATCTGATTTTAAGACACACCTGAGCAGGAGGAGATTTGCTTACTTTACCCATACCAGTGATATGTAGCATGTTGACATCACCCAGTTCTATGCTCAAGAGAAAAGCATAAATGGAGTCTCAGTTCACATGAGGAACCCTCAGACTCTGCTCTTGTACTGCCTGGGAATCACAGTGCAGGCTGTAATGTGTTTGTGCTCTGACAGGTCACACACCTGCAGCATTCCCAGAGCTTGCTGGAAGTACGGAGTGCCTACTCGTGTTCTGTACCCACACAGGAAATCCTGGGTGGCTAAGAAGTACCAGATTTCCTGGTGTGTGGTGTATAGGCAGTAAACTCAAGACTTCTGAGGAGCATGTCTGAATGTTGTGATGCCCAGCATATGAGCCCATCTTTTTCCCCAAGAACTATGGCATAGAAATACAGCAAACTTGAGAAATTCAATAAAGGCAAAACTCTCTACTTCTTTGCTGTGTAACACATCTTTTGCAGGGGTGTATTGACATTGGATCTGGAACACTGGATATGCAAGGACAGCAGTGATCCTTGTTAGTTTGATTTCTGTTTGATTTGTTACTTTTGTCTTCACTTCCCATTTTCAGTGCCAAAGTAAAGGCTGTTTCTTTTCATGCTCCTCATGTGAGGCAAACAGAGATTTATCTTACTCATTAAAGGGAAGGGGGTTCTTGCCTTATGTCATATAAATTGTTAATAGGGTATACATTTCTGAAAAGTCAAAATGGAAAAATACATAAAAATCTAAGAGCATCTATAAGCTGCAGCTTGTTTGTTTTGGCATCTCTAGAAAAAAATGCAATGAATACTAAAATTTACTCCTTTAGCTTGTGTATCCTTTACTGGGCACAGCCTCGTTGTAAGTCAGAACTAATTTTTTTTGGATTAGATCCAGTGCTAGTATAATATCTAAGTTCAAAGACACAGCACATAAAAATGTTTTCTGGATGTTGTCTTCAAAATCTGTCGGCTTCTATTGTTTTCTGTTTTATTGGTGCAACAATGGACTGATTTGAATTGCATTTGTTTTTTTTTTCTCCCTGTTGTTCGCATTTTCATTTTAAATTATTTACAAGTCTGAGGCTTGGAAATGAGAGCCTAATGAATGCTTTTAAAAATAAAACCATCTTCTTTAAGCATGTTATGCTTCATGTTTTGAATTTATAATCTGAGTCTTAATGAATAGTTTCCTAGTTACTTTCATCTTATAATTTATGAGCTGTCCTATTTACAAGTTTTACCTATACAATGGAAAGATAATTCCTGTTTACCTTAAATGAACTGTTGTTGTTAACAAGCTTAAACTGATAATTAGGGATAATATGGCAATAAATACTGTCAAACCTTTTAACAATGTGAGGCTGCAATGTTTAGGTATTGGTCCTTTTCCCAGTGCATTCCATGTAAGAATATAATGGCGTGTTTTTGGTACCTCATCTATGGATCAGGTTAATAGAAAATATTTTAGGGAAAACCAATAGCCTATAGGTCCTTACAGGAAGTGGTTCACTTCTGTCCTGTGTTTAGGATGATATGTTGGTGCTCACATACTATGATGTTGCTATAAACTCTGTTCATGAGACTTCAGATAGATGGCAGACATATGAAAGAACCCTGATGACTTCATGTATATGTGTATGTGATGTTTTTTGTAACAGTTATTCTGCTGAAAAAAAAATAGTAGGACTAGTAGTAGTTGCTTTGTTTTGAGTGTACATTAATGTAATTGAATCAGGAAGGAAAGAAAACCTGGGACTAGAATTTGATGTCATTTACCTGACTATCAATTGGAATATCTCCATTTAGTTTAACAGAATTTTTTCAATTTGTGTCAAAATGATCAAAATCAGAACCTGACACAAGCTCTCCATTTCATAATTTGTCCATACAAACCCAAAGAAATAAAAGTGGATTTTTAATTTTTTTTTTGGGTATGTGTTTCCAAATCTTACCCCAGAAAACAGAGGTTGGTTTCTGAGAGGTTTTCTAATACAGTAATGTTACCTGATAGTACTAGGAACTTTGCAGATACGTTGTATGCAAAAACATTTTTGTTGTAATTGTTTCTGATTGGACTTTAATTGTTAAAGCTACAGACTTGTGAATTTGAGGACCACTCTAAATCTATGTAGCTTGAAAATTCTTGACACGTATTTCTTTGACTTCTTCGTGTGTCTGCCTTATATTTGTGTAGCCCAAGGAATTTGCAGAAGGGATGGCAATCTGAAGAAGGAAGGAAGGAGAGGAAGAGGGTGAGAGAAAGTTGACGCAGGTCTGACATTGGAGTTGTCCCTTTTGCTGCTCCAAAACAGACATCTGATGAGACGTGAGGAGCTCCTTCTCTTAGAACCCAAGAGTTGTTCTTGGGTGCAAAGTTGTTAGGTACTGCAGACAGTTGTTTGCAGAGGACAAGTAGACCCTGACAGTGCCTTTTGCTGTTTTCCAGGTAAAAAGCATGCTGAGCTTTGCAGGTGAAGGCTGACTTGTAGAGATACCTTCTCTTTCCCTCCATTCACACCATCATGGATTTAGAATTTGCTGGTATCAATAAAGTATGTTTTGATGTACAGTCTTGAATAAAGTGTGTTTGTGGTTTTTGTTTGTTTGGGTTTTTTTTTGTCTTTTGTCAGAGGATGGGTAGCTTTGTATGTTGTGTGCAAAGGGCACATATCCTATCACGGGACAGATTTCTGAGCAGGCGGCATTCAGGCAGAGGCGATACATTACACCAACTACTATAGATGGAGGGGCAGGGGAGCTTTCACCCACAAAAGCCTGTCTTCAGATCTGCTACTGATACCAAGATAATTAAAATGCACTCAAAAACAAAGCTAATATCTGAAATTATATGTGAATGTTACATGGGAGTGCAACATTATAAGTCATGGGGTCAAATAATTTTTGTTTATTCTTTTGTTACTCAAAGGTCATTAGACTTGTAATTACAGATTTTTGAGTGACACCTAATCTGTCTGACAGTGCTGAGAGAAAACTTCAGTTGATGTCACTGTGGCCTTGGTTTTATTTTGATTTTATTTCTTAATTACTTTTTATCCTTGTAAATTATATTTCTAAGCTCATTGGTATCTATTTTGGGAAAGGAGAGAATTACTTCACATAATATTTCAATTTTGAGTTAACCACCTAGAAGGCAGAGAACCAAAGAATGGTGTATTCCCTAAAATAAAATTACAGTAGGGATTTTGCTTTATAAAAGAAAGTGTTTGTAGTGCTGGAATTGTGTAAGCCAGCTGATTTGCCAAGCGTAATTACATAATTTCACACTTTCCAGTAAAGTCAAACCCTGATTAAGAAGTTGACAGCCTGAGAGTCTCCGCTCTTTGACAGTGATGTCTGTATTCCCCAAATTGGTAGAAATTGCATCGAGGAGAACAAACTGAGCTTTAAACCCTTTACTTTGGATGAGGACCTATATTGACAAAGGGAGAATATTCTTTTTCTTAAAAAAGAGTCCATACTTTAAATGTACACAGACTTCAGTGTTTCTGCTTTCAGCTAGCATAGATTTTGCTGATACCAGATCCTCTCGCTGTCATGGTCCTCACTGTCTTTCAGTATGTTTGATATTCATATTTCTTTTTTATTCCTTCTTCCTTGCTGTGCTTTTTTTCTTCCTTTTCTTAAACAAATGGATAATATGGTAATATGAACTCTAATAGGAAAAAGGCATTGTTTAACTCAGTTGGGGTACTACTAATCCAGTCACCAAATGTAACCATAACACAGCATGCATTTTAATTATTAAATATAATGGAAACTTTGCATTTTAAATCTAGGGCTGTAAACCACTTGTTTGAAAATGCACAGTTCAGCACTATGATTTTAGCTTGTAGTAAATTACAGGGCAGTGTTCCTTGATCAGTTATTACAAGTTGAAGATTAGTAGCATTCAATGCTTGTGTTAATTTTGAGGGTACATACAGGAGTCACTGCAGGTCAAACTGAAGCTCAGTCGCGTGTGTTTTTAATGATTTAGTGAACTGGCTGGATAAAACAATGTAAAAATATGTAGAAAATAGTCTTGCCAGTCATTCCAAATGGGGGTAGTTTTAAAGCACATTTTCCAGACCAGTACTCCCCCAAATTCCAGTAAGATTTGTTGTAAGATGCCATATTGTTGAGCTTTTGCTTTTAGATATTTGAATAGTTCTTCAAAGTGCTCCTTCAGTGCCCTTCCACTAAACAGCTGGCAGATAGAACAACAGGTAACTGTTTGCTCACATTTGTTCAATATCTGCTTTTTGTAATGAATACATTTTAATCATAAATTCTAATAAATGTAATTAATAGAAATAATTTTGTGCACTTTTTAGCTTAAAAAAGAAAAATACTCTTAGAGAGTGAATGTGGGTTTTACTGAATCATCATGAAAATTTACTATTCCCTACGTGACGTCTTCAGGCTTGAAGCTCTGCTCTTTCAGAAGTAGGGGACATCATGTTATCTAGCAGCTCCTGTAGGTTTGGAGAAGGCTTGCTTAGGTCACTGGGATGGCTGCTGTGCCATAGATGAAAGAACAGGGTAAATAGTAGGGTAATAGCTCTGTGGAGTCACCATCTTCTTTCTTTTGTCCAGATTGCTTGACATAGCAGCTCTCCTTTTCTGGGTTTAGGACTTCTAGCTGAGGAGGCTGACCCCCGCTTTTTATTTTTTCTCATTTCTGTGTATGTGAGTTAGCAGTACCTATCTCAGGATGCCAGATCTCACTGCAAGATCCAAACATTTTAAAGCTTGGCATTGAGCAATTCAGTAGTGCCTGACATCCCTGGTGAATGCAGAGTTAATGTAATTTGGACTGTTGAATTTTGGGAATCGAGAGCAGATTTTTGTTCCATAGAACCCACGGAGCATCCTGGTCACCTGCTTCAACCTTCCCTTCCCCTTCATCTTTTTCCTCTCAGTGATCTGGTGTAAATGCCATAAACTGGTAACTGATTTTACAGTTGCAGCCTTTACTGTTGAGTCTGGTTGTTTTAAGGGTATATTTGTCATAGAGCACCAAATTCCACATTCTTTCTTTCTTTCCTATTCACCTCTGTTGAAAATCAAATAATGATATAAAAATAATTATGGCTTTGATGTCTACTAGATGCTTAAAATTTGTACTCTGTAGTTCTTTTAGGTAATGTACCTTTCTGAGTATGTGGCAGGATCTAAGTCCCCTTTAAGAGATCAGGAGTGTTCAAAACTCCAGGATGAAAGCTTTCTGCTGGTATCTGTCTAAAGGAGACAGCTGTCTGTGAGTGCCCTGACCTTGTAGATAAGTGAAAGAATGTATGTTTGTTAGAATGATTTAATTGGTACAGCTCTGGTTTTATATCTCTGCCCATATGTTACATCAGCCATTTTGGGGATATATAAGGCCCTCAGATGCGTTTATTAATAAAGTGTCTTCAATCACCACGTTGGAGTCAGTGACCAATCCACTGTGTCAGCAGGAGGGTGTGTAGGTAACATGTTTTGGCTTTATTTTTTGTTTAGATGTATTTTGGAAATATCCTCAGCTGTGTATGACAGATTAATTTAGTCCAGCAAAGGATTTTTTTGTGAAGGCTGTTTTTTAAACTATGACCACCTCCAAGCCTGATTCACTGCAGAGAACCAATGAACTTATAAACATTATTCATTTGTATTGTTGTGGGAATAGGTTGCAAACTATATACATTGGCCGCATGGACTGTGGTTAAAGACTTGCTAAGAGAGAGCCTTTCCAGGTGAATAAAGTTAGTTGTGGACTAAATAAAGGCTAAGTTGAAATCCATGGCCTTGGTGGTTGCTTCTGCCAGCTTGACCCAACTCACCAGCTGCATTGTGAGAACCAAGGGAGGGTTTTGCTCCCTTTCTCTACTTCTTTTTCTTTCCTCCACAACCCACCTCCACATCCACATACTTACCCATCATAATAATATCAAATTATCTCACTATTTCCCTCATACACACCTCACATCTATTTATTCCAAACTCTACAATTTAACGCTACCAATATGACCATTATTCAATACAAAATAATCCTATTAACCATCACCATAAATTACACACCAAATCATTAATAAACAATAAACAATCAAACAACACTCCTACCCCATAAAACCCAAAACCACCACATTCCACCCATCCACCATCAAAAAAAAAAATAAATTATCCATACAACTATAATATCATAAATGTAACATCCAAACTTCAATTACATATCCAATTTCTATAACCAAATAACACTTCAATTCCAGTTACAAAAAACCTCATATAATAATAAAATACTAATAGACAACAACCCTCATAATTTTCTACAAATTGATAGAACATTCACCAAATCACAATACCCTAACCGCTTTCATAATACACAATATAACTCCAATTTATTATAAACCCCATTTCATTCATCCAGACCCTGTCATTACTCATCTCTTTCTTACCTCACCTTTCCCCCACCCCCATCTCATCATATCATCCTATACATACACCTAATTAACCATTATCTGTTTTTGTGGTTTATGTTGTATTGTTTTGCCGTGCAAAGTATAGCACTAATAGGATGGTGTAGGTGAAATTTTGCCCGGTCCCAAGATGGGGTGGGGTGGGGGGGGGGGGGGGGGTTTCTAGAGTGGATGTGGGGTCTGAATTATGATAGATGTAAGTGATTAAGCATTGAAGTTTTTTATCTGATTGCTTTTTTCCTTCTCTTACATCCTTTCTTGCCTTCCTTCTGGAACAGATTATTTTTATTTTTTTGTAAATGTGTAATAGGAAAAGTATACCAACTCTTAAGTATGAAGTGAATTTTTACAGCCAAGTTATAAATTCCAAAAACTAGGGGGTTTATAATGGAAACACTTAGGGGGGAGAGGGGAGGGCAAGCTATAATACATATGTAACCTTTTTTCCCTCTCTTTAGTGAATAGACCGTTTAAACTAAATTAAGTAAAGGATATAAATTCTGTTGTTTCAGTTTTTAATATTTCATGGCTGATTTTATAGATAAAAATTACATTTAACAATAAATATGAAGGAAAATTTATATAGCCTGTTCTAGTTTGATATGGAACAGCAAATCCCATTTCTCTGTAGCTGTAAAGAAAATTCATTATAATGTCTTTGATTGTAAGAGATGGCTTCATTGTGATTAGTTACACTGATAATAAAACAACCTTTTTACAAATGACACAAGATACATGAGCTCTCATGTGTCTGCCTTTTAATAGCATTGAATTTGTGCATTTGCTACCTTTATTCTGTAGGTTTTTTAAATTTATAATTGGGCACCTGGAAGTTATTAAAAACAGTCTAATGTAACTTAATTTTTCTTTTGAAGCATTCTGGAGAAGGAGTTATGAATGCAGTTAAGCATTCTTAATTGTTGAATTTTCAAAATATCCCCCTCTAAATTACAAAAATGTGGCTTTATGTCACTTTGTTCAGTTCTGAATAACAAGTTTTAGGGATAAAATAATGAAATCTAGATATCTGACATTACTTTCCAAATCCTGTTTCAGCACCTAAAGAAATATCTTGACTTTCAGATGCCCTGTTCCCAGAGACCTCAGGTGTATTTAGACATTTGTAGGTATTCAAGTCATTCAAACACAGGTAGGGGCATTAGGATGCCTACTAAGCAACTGGGAGTCCAAGTGTACAGATTTGGGGAGGGAGAAGGATTTTGTAAGGAATTCATAGCCACTAAAAGGGTATGTATTTATATTTCCCATTGTACATGCATCTAAGAATGTTGAGATCTCATTAGCACTGTAGCACAGAATGAGTTTCATAATCTGTGCTGTTACGGGGGTTTAACCAGTAAAATATTCTGTATTGTTTATTTTAGAGAAATAATATCAGGTATTAGGTTCTGGGAAAATGGTGCATAGACTGCACAACAATATCTTAAATTGTAAAATGGAATTAAAGGCCACTATTAGAAGGGAGTTCCTTTCCTGCTTCATGTAAAAAGCAAACAAATTTGGTGCTTGTGAATAAGGAAGGCTGCAGAGCTGATGAAACAGAAGTTGCATTTGATTATCAAATATTTATGAAATTTACTGGAAAGTGAATCTGAATCATGATGCTGGGGGAAAATAGAATGTAATTCTTAAGTCTTCTGGAAAATACAAGATGGAACAGCACACTTAATATGAGGTTTTGTTATAAAAGACACAAACATTTTTGCTTCTGCTACCTGTAAGCTTTAATTTTAGACTATTGCTTCTTTTCCACTGATGATTACAGCTAGGAAAAGAAGTCCCGTAGCAGTTGTGAAAAGTGTTTTCCCAGGATGAATACACAGGATGACTGAAACACAGAACTATAAATACTGTTTTTACCACCTGTGAGGAAAATGGGCTACACTGGCACCCTTTGCTGTAGGGAGCAGTGTGCTTTCTGCACCTGCATCACTCCATCAGAGGAATTGAGTTGTTTGGTCAGCTGAGAGTGCAGCACCAAAACCCTGCCCTGTCTGTGTTGGGGCAGCTGACTGTGTGCTGGCTGCACTCTGCTATGATAAATCACCATGCAGGTTGCCTGTGAGGGTGAGCTCGTGGTCCCTTTAGATACTGAGGGTGCTTGAGCTGAGCAATAGCCTACTTAGTAATATGTCAATTTTTCTCCTAGGAAAGTGCTGGAGCAGGTGCAATTTCTTACAATAGCTCAGTCTCCGGATACTTGCCCGTGGTTGCCACAAGTCTGTTTTCCGTGTTCATTAAAACCTATTGATCTCAGGAAAGTTTGTGGGATTGATTTTAACTCTGTGCTTTTCAGGGAATTAGTAGTATTTGAACAATAACACTCTCCTAACACATTCTCAAGAGAGAGTGATGGATTGAGAAAATAGACTGCACACAGAAGTTGCAGCCCTGACCCAGCTCCTGAGGTCCCCTTACCCTGGGAAGTGCCCTGTGTTCCCACTGCAGTCTCTCGTGTTGCCCGGAACTGTATCCAGGAAGGGTCCAGTAGCACGTGGCACTCCGTGCTCAAGAGGGATTTGGGGAACAGGAGGCAACAACTGGGGCTACCAAGTTGACTGGCACGTGTCTTTCCAGCCTTCGAAAGAGGAGGGCTGCAGTGCCACCCTGATCACACCAGCCAGGATAGCAGTGGCTCTGTGTGGCTGCTAGGCTCTGACGGGACAAGCAGACTCCTCTCACCTTGGGCTCCACTGCTGGTATTTCCTGGGGACCTGTTTGATAGCATGGGTGCCAACCAAAGAGTCGAGTTTGTGATAAACCAACAGCTGAAGGGAATGCACTAGAGTCTTGTGTGGCTGTTACATGGTGCACTTTAAAATAAGGAGAGCAGTTTGCATGCTAGATACCAAAGTAACAGAAAGCTAGTAAGCAGGGTGCAGTTCTTGGATGTAACAGAATGAAAGTACAGATTTTTTTTTAGGTATATAGGAGTGGTCAGGTCCCCAGTGTAACTGTTCCTGGTGCTGCAATGCGTGCATCATTTCTGCAGGAGAAAGGAAATTTTTGATGGTCAGATGAGTCCTTTTTTGGGAATGCACTTGAAAAGGTGTGCTCATGTCAAGCTATTGTGGAATCCTGCTGACACTGTGCACGTGCTTAAGCATATTGCTAGTTCTGGAAGATAGCTGCTGGATTTCAGGGACTGGTTAGGTAGGCACAAAATTCATTGTATTGAAACAAATAGACACAGGGGGAAATGGATCCTGTTGGTAAACAATAGCATTTGAAACCTTTGTGGTGTTTGTTCCCAAAGTGTCAGTGCTGTGAAAGCTTTGGACAAGAGGTGAATGGGGATTTTATGGATGGTATTGGCTCCTTTTTAATTTCCTTCTCTCCTTCAGTTCTAGCTGGCTAGGAACCATCTTTGGAAGATGTGGTTTCACTGTTTGGCTGTGGTACAAGGTGGGTGCTGCTGCGGCATCCCGCAGTCCTCTCCCAGCTGTACAGAGCCTTTTGCTGCAGCGCTGCCTCCTCCCTTTTCACCTCTGCTCTCTATCCACTGACCAAGAGTGCATTTTGATGGGAAGAAATGAGAGCCTGCTTGGCCTTCAACCTCTCTTCTGTCCTCTGCTAGAGTGCAGACAGCTTTTGTGAAGGGCTTGAGCATTGTCAAGCAAAGAGTCTTCATGTTAACTTGACAACACCTACCTGGTCTTGTGCAAAGCATTTGACACTGTCCTGTATCACACTGTTGCCTCTAAATTGGAGAGATGTGGATTTGATGTCAGGACCATTTGGTGGATAAGGAATTGGATGGATGATTGTGGTCACTGGCTCAATGTCCAAGTGGATACCAGTGATGAAGTGGCATTCCATAGGGGTTGGTACTGGGACTGGTGTTGCTTAACATCTTTGTTGGTTACATGGACAGTGGCATTGAGTGCACCTTCAGCAAGTCTGCTGATGACACCAAGCTGTGTGGTGCAGCTGACCTGCTTTAGGGAAGGAATATCATCGAGAGGAACCTGGACAGGCTTGAGAGGTAGACCCATGCAAACCTCATGATATTCAACAAAGCCACGTGTGCAAGGTCCTTCACATGGATTGGGGCAATCCCAACTGCAAACATAGACTGGGTATGAGTGCATAGAGAGCAACCCTGAGGAGAAAGACTTGAAGGTGCTGGTGGATGAAAAAATTAATATGAGCCAGCAATGTGTACTTACAGCCCATAAACCCAATTGCATCCCGGGCTGCATTGTAAGTGTGGCCACAGGTTGAGGGAGATGATTCTGCCCCTTGCACCTGAAGTACTGTGTCTGGCTCTGGTGTTCTTAGTGTCAGAAAAACATGGACCTGCTCAAGCAAGTCCACAGGAGGGCTGTGAAGATGGTCAGGTGGCTGGAACACCTTGCTTAGGAGAACAGGCTGAGAGAGCTGGGGTGGTTCAGCTCGGATAAGAGAAGGCTCCAGAGAGACTTTCTAGCAGTCTTCAAATATTTAAAGAGGGCATACAGGAAAGGTGATGTAGAGTGATAGGACAATGACTAATGGTTTTAAACTGAAAGGTATATGTGGATGAACTGTAAGGAAGAAATTCTTTACTGTGAGGGTTATGGGGCACTGGAACTGCTCAGAGAAGTTGTGGATGTCCCCTCCCTTGAACTGTTCAAGGCTAGATGGGAGAGAGCTTTGAGCAACCTGGTCTAGTGAAAGGCATGCTTGCCTATGGCAGGGGAATTGGAACTGGGTGAGGTCCCTTCCAACACAAACCCTGTTATAATTCTGTGTTGTGCCATTATAGTAGTACTTGACTGGTATCACAGGCACCATAGAAGTCACAAATAATGTTTGTATCATCTCATATTGCCAGTGCTTGGGCATCACACCTGTATGATTGCTGTCTTTTATTGGGTTTTATCTGTTGACACAGACAGTACTGAAAATTAGAATAAAATTCAGTAGTAACCCCCTGAACTGTTCAGACAGTAGAAGTATGTAGCTTTAAAAGGTATTCAGCAACTTCAGCTGAAGTGTTTACCTGAAAGCAAGTAACAGTCATTACAGAGGAAGCCAAGCTTTGCACAGGTATATGTTTTAAGTTATATGGTTTAAGTTTTAGTGATGATCATCTAAGGTTACTGGGGTGGGGGGAGGGGAATTCCCCTTCTGTGGCAGAGGAGATGGCAGCACTGTTGTGATTACTTGCACGTACTATAATAAACCATGAAGGAGCAAAGGTGTGATGTGACATGCGGCTTTCCCCCTGCACATTAAGGGTTGATCCTCTCCCTAGCTGAGATCTGGGTACAGCTATCACTTTTTTCTACTACTTTATGATGATGGATGTTAATTTCTTTTTGTAAGAGATCCAGTGGTACAAAGAAGGGAAGGCTGGTTCTTGCACTTTGATGAAGTGTGCTGGGAGGACTGACCTCTTGTGGCAGGGATTTGGGGCAGCATCTATCATAGAGAGCCCTTCTAGTGCACCCTGGTGCAAGGCAGCCCCCTGCTTCCACCATGCTTCTCCTCCATCACCCTCTGACTTATTTAAGCAAGCAAGCTGGAAAAGCAATACTGAAAAGAAAGTCAGTTTCATATGCCATGTAGGATTGAGCTGAAATACTTGCAATGTGCTCACTTCTGTTTCATTGTACAGAAAAGCAGGTCTTGTCTTTAATAAGGAAGCTTTTGAGTATGTCTATGGGTCTATAGCAGTAATGGAGTTATTTCATATATACAGACATGTCAACATGTACATTCCAGTGAGTACCATTCTCATTGATTATAATATTAGCTGGTTTTCTGTAGATGTGCTTACCAAAAGAACATGTAACACATTTCTGCCTGATCTACTCTTCTTAGATGAAATGCAGTAATTACTTCCTTGTGTGAAGTGGCCACCAGGTGTCATCAGAAAGCTTTTATTTTTATTAATGTCTCCTTTTCTTTATAAGTGTATGTACACTTTGTATTCTTCTCTGGAAACTTTGTTAATCTACTCCACAAATAATCCTAAATTCTTACCTTACCTGTTCAGACAAAAACTGCAGCTCTTTTCAGCTGAGCTATGTGAATTGGCAGCTGACTAGAGGCAAACAGAATGGAGAACAACACTGAGAAGCATGTGTGTGTATGTACAAGTTACTATGTTCAGTCTTTGCAGTCTTAACAGACAGTAAGTATGCTTATAAATACTTCAAGGGTGGGTGTCAGGAGGATGGGCCAATCTTTATCAGTGGTGCCCAGTGACAGGCCAAGGGGTAATGGGCAGAATTTGGAACATAAGAAGTTCCGTGGAAACATGAGGAAGAACTTCTTTAATGTAAGGGTGACAGAGCACTGGAACAGGCTGCCCAGGTGGTGGAGTTTCCACCTCTAGAGACATTCAGAACCCGCCCGGACGTATTCCTTTGTGCCCTGTTTTAAGTGAACCTGCCTTGGCAGCAGGCTTGGACTTGATGATCTCCAGAGGTCCCTTCCAGCCTCTACCATTCTGTGATTCTGTGTCATAGATACAGTAGCTAAACCATTAGAATGCCATAGGAGAGCTATAGGTGAGGTAATTAAAATGATTATTGAAAACATGTTAAATTCCCCTTTCTACATTATGCTATATTCCCTCCTTAATGCCTTTTCTACCATTTTGGTGTCCTCACTTCACACTGAATGTGTTTGTTGGATTTTATGTATCTATTTATTTATTTTATATAGCTGTGAATTTTTGGCATACTTGCATTAGTTATGGATAACATACATTCAAATTATTACCAGCCTGCTTTTAATTCAAAATTATACTGGCTGCATTATTTTTTTATATTCAGTGAACTATGGCTCAGCCAATAGCTGCATAATTAATTGAAGTGCTCAAGATCTTGTTTTGTTCGTTTTTCTTAAAAAAAAAAAAGAGAGAGAATGTTTTTCTCTTCTTACCTGCAAGAAAAAAAGCCCACATTGTTTCTAGTTTCTGATTCCCTTCTGAATGTTGGTGGAAGTTACTGAATGATTCCATTCTGAATCTTGGTTCCCAGCTGGCAGAGAGAAAGCTGTTTGTGTTGGCCTTTTCACCTGTGCTGGTGCTGCTGCTTAGCCCAGCCTGTTCAAGCTGTGTTAGAAGATGTGTCCTAGCCTGTGGTGATGGAGGCTTTTTGTTGCTTTTCATATCATAGAGTAGTTTAAAACAAGGGCCCAACAAAGTCATCTCTTTTTGTCTTAAGAGGTTTAACTTAAAAAAAATTTGATGTAAATGTACCAAATGCTGGCAAGTATTGAACACCAGACTAACTGCAAGAAATTCATACCACTTACATTTTAGAGAAGAACAGCGACAGGATCAGGTTTCTAGGGTAAAATTTCCCACTGACAGTTTGCAAGTAACAGCATTTTGGTTTTAGCTTTTGCTGCTGAAGTGTAGGAAAAAACTAAGACTTCCAAACGGTTTTGTTGTTGTTTGTTTTCTCTTAAATGTCAGTGCCTGTGTACTTCCTCTGATGAATTCTAGTGTGGTTCACTATCTGTAAGAGGGTCCTACAGCCTATGGAAGAGCAGAGATTTAAACCTTTACTTTTTACTTCTCTCTAGTTTTAATGGGTGAAGTTGGTGAGAATTCCATTGCACATGCAACCATGTTCTAAGAGCTCCCACAAACTGTGGGATTCACTTGCATGTGAAAAAAAAGTATTTCCTGAAAGTTTATTTCATGGATAAACACTCTGAAGTTTTTTGAGAACACTTGAACAGTGCTTTTAATTCACAAATATCACAGTGCTATACAAATGTTTTTTTTCTGGGATCCTCCGAAGTTTCTGTTGAATATTTTTGTTACAGTTGCTCCATGCTCTGGAAACAGTGAAAAAGGAATCTTTGAATTTACCACTTAGAACAGAGGGATCTTTTTAAATTTCAAAAAATTGAAGATCTGAATGTTATTCAACAATTTTTAGAAGATACTAGTGCATCTCCTCTTATTCTCTAACTTGGACCTACATTCCTACTGATTCTGACTGCACTTGAGTTTGTATCCACTTCAAAGCTGATATAATCAGTGGTCACTGCTGCATTTAGCAGCATTTGTCTCTTTCTGAAGTAAGTGGCTGATGAACTAGGGACCCTTCTCTTTGTCTCTTCCTAATTTTTTTTTTTTTGGTGAGAATTAAATGTTGTATTCATTATGTCAGGAATTCATAAGAAATTCCTTTATGTTGGCCCTTCCTGCCCATCCAGAAGGAATTTTAGTGGTTTGAAAACAGAAAACAAGGATGTGAGTGGTATTGCAGGGTGTGTTTTCCTGGGATGCTGTTACAGTTCATTCTGGTGCCTGCAAGAAAATGGAATTAATGGGTGTAGGTAAATTGCAGTTTTCAGTGATACAGTGTGATGACCCTCACGGGGCTTTAATTTTGTTACTTTAACAGTCGTAGATACATCAGTGTGGAAGCTTCAAAGTCTTTAGTCTTTGAAAGCCTGTAGCTTGTTGGGAAGTCTCCCTGGAAGTTCTGGTGCCCCAGGAAAAGGAGTGGCTTTGCACAAAGAACAGACTCTTGATGCAAAGTTTGAAGTTCCAGCATTCTTGAGCTGCAGTGGAGAATACATGTTTGTAATGGGATGCATCAAATATTTCTCAAAATAAAGGTGATCTTTGTTCCATTTGAACCAACAATCATATTGTCCTCTGTATTCCATTACTGAGAAGACTATTCTCTTGAATTAGTCTCTGTGAAGGAAGTGAGGCAACTGTGTAAGGTCATAAGACAGACCTATGATTTGATTTAGGGAGGATGTTATGCCCTTGAAAATGAGAAGATGTTTTTTTGACACAAAGGTTGTATGTTGAGTTGGTCACATCCAGTTTTGTGCAGGCTATTTAAGAATCTGCTCATAATAAAGATTTTGCTTCATTGTATCCATTATTTCATTGTAAGAATTGTCTGAAAAAGAGGATTTTTTTACTGGAAAAAAGAAGAACCTCTGTTTTCCATATGTCACATCCTTTACTAACGCTGCAGATTGGGTATTGAATACTTGGAGACAACGATACTCTGACTGAGAAATGCTTTGGGAATTCTAATGCCAGGATTAGCATAAAAAACAAAAAACAAAGTGAAATTTAGTAGTTGTGAATGTACTTTCTGTGGGTTTTTCTGTACACATCCCTAACCCTTCCCTTAAAGAGATGGCAAATGACCAAAAAGAGAAGTAAATAAAATTGCATTGAGCGTGAAGTTAGGAAACTTTGCAGTTCATTACAGGTTTATGGATCACTAAACTGCTTGTCCTTCTGATCCTGATTTAAGATTACAACTTTCTAAATTTCATTGGAGGATTAGGGCAATGCAAGTCTTACATTGAAAATCTTAACTGCCCACCTGTTGGCATAGAGGAATTATATACTATTTTTTGGACCAGAGGAGAAAAATAAGAGAAAATAATTCAACTGAAATGTTTTCCATTTCCATCAAAGAAAAGATCTTCTGTCCACAAATAACTAATGCATACGTGTAGCAGATACTATATCAATATAGCAGATATTATATCAATATGTGAAAATATCTTAGTAGGAAAAATACAAAAATCTGTGTTGATATCTGGTAACAAATGTCATTGGCAGCTCAGGAAGCGGTATTTTTCTCATTTTTTCTGTCTGTTTTCTTCCTTCTAGGTAGTGAGATGGTGCTGAATTGTGACTGTGAAATGTCTTTTAGATTAGATTAAACAGTGAAACAAAATTTCCATGATTCTGACTTTTTGGAAATCCCAGTGCATGAGTGAGTTGAATCTTTAGCTATATTGGTTTCTTTGACACCACCAAAGTATCGTGTGTGATGCACCTGCAATTTAACAATGCATGCATCTCCTCATACATTCTGTAAAGATTTGTCGCTTTGGCCTATGCAGATGTAACTCGTATAACATAAAAGATTTGTTTTTTAATGTCTTGAAAACATATCTCACTTCTTTTGGATTCCTGGAAAATTATTGAAGAAAAACACAATGTTAAAGACTTAACTGCTATTTCCAGTAGAATTACTGAGCTTAGCTTTTTCTGTGCAAAAATGTTGAAGCCACAACAGGTTTCTATCCAAAACTCAGGAACAGCAGCATGCTGCAAAGAACTTTAAAATCTGTTAGGTAATGTATGACTGTCTCCAAGCAGAAGAATTTGTTAACCTGAAGCTAATGTGGCAAATTAATTTTTGGTCATATCCTTTAAGAATCTGTTCAGCTATACTTGATTTATATGAACATTAACAAAAGATTTATGTTACAAAAAGTCAACCCACTTTTGAATTAGAACAGCTTCATTTTGAACATCACATATGATGTTGAGAGAGTGCTATTTGACAGAAACAGGTTTTGAACAATGGAAATACTGAGAATTTTGACTGGTGTCTGCTTAGCTTGGACTTGATCCTGTGCTCTGGTTCTCTGCTGTGTTGCACCTGGTGATACCATTGGTACAGTCCTGGAGCCTGTACACTTTATTTATGCAATACATAAAGTGGTTAAGTATGGTTGCACTTTAGGTGTTACTTGTAAAAACGTAACCAGAATCTTTAAAAGGTGAAGGCATGCATCAGTGTGAGCTGAAATTCCCCCACACCAACAATAATCAGGCTAGCTCAGTCTGGAAGCAAATGAAAGCTGTATTTACAAGCAAAATCTACAATCTACGATGAAATGCAGTGAATATGTACAAATATACCAAATTCACAACATTTACAAATATATACAATCAACAGAAAAGCACAACCAAGCTCCCTTTGCTTCCCCCCAAGGGGACCTTTCCCAAGGGGCCTCTCTCCCAGGGGCCTTCTCCCCCAAGGCCCCCCTGACAGAAAGCAGAGTTAGTTAAAAGCAAAGAGGCTGTTAACTTAGCTCGCCAAGGTCAGTGTGTTATCTTTAGCCAGAAGAGAAGAAGAAACAGCAGCCAGACAGCCCAGCAAGTTGCCCTGAGTGTGCCTACTTTGTTTTGAGTAGTAGTTCTTAAACATTTCTATTTATCCAATGGAAGTGTTTAGAACAATCATTATTTTCCTTTCTTACACCCAATAGTGACTTATTTACATTCTTTCGCTTTCTCTGCTTGAACTTTGAGAAGAAAAATTAAAAAGACAGTTTCAAACCTTCACAAAGCAGAAGGAGAAGCATGAGAGCTTGCATCTTGGCATTGTTTGTATTCTTTTCAGTCCGTGAATAAGGTGGTTCAAGAGCTGCTGTTCTCTACTTCTACTGCTATGTGAGGCTGCCAGCATTACATTGACACCTAAAGGCTTAGTCAGTCACATCAATAAGTAGGAGTTAGGCTTAAACATGCACCTAGGCTGCTGGGGCTGCAGAGGGTTGTTACATCTAGGATGTGTTTTTGGTTCCCAGTTGATTTAATCAAATTCTGGATGTTAATTCTTTGCTTCTGCTGACAATCCCTGTGCCAGACTAAGATTTGATCCAAGACTAATTTTGCAAAAAGAAAGACATTTAACCTAATGTATCATGTGGTCACTGGGAATGTAGAGACTTGAAGTGCTGTTGATGTCTTCTCTGATGCACTAGTTCTTGTACTAATACCAGCTGTAGGTGAGCCCTTAGTGTAGTAGCTTTGATGAGAGCAGAGGTGAATTGGCTTATACAGGATGATGATTAGGATCATCAGATTTGTGACCAGTTTTGGTTTTGCCATTGTCCTCTTGTGACAAATCTGAGAACAGGTTTTCTGGAGAGGAGCTTACAGCAGAGGAAGCACTGCAGACTCCTTTTGCCTAGTGGAAGCTTATGATATTCTAAATGCATCCTTCAAGTAGTGATAGTCATTTGTGCAATAAAATACTGATAGTTGTCTGAGTGAATATCATAGTGGGGACAAATAGAGACATGGTTCAGTGTTGTGGTCTAGATCTTGTCTTAGATGTGGAAAACTGACCACAGCTCAGCAAACTACTGACCATGATCCCAGTAAAAGTAGTCACAGTTGCCACTAAGTGTCTACCTCAGAAGATGTGCTCTTGTCCTAAAAGCCACTATAAGAGGGAACAAAAAGAAACTGAAGGCAATTTCATTCCTTAAATTAATTAAGATAGGGGTGATTTTAGAGAAACAAGAGCAACTACTTCACAGTTGTTTTCTTTCATAGACAATCCTTTCTGGATTATGGTTTCATGAAGGTGAATACTCCCAGGTAGGGATATTTTGACACAGTTCATATGGAGATGAGACAGAGGCAGCTAAATCCAGGAAGGGTGTGAGGGGGGGAGATTATTTTCATAAAAAACTCAAGATGTGAGGTAGAGAGAAAACTGGCAAATGCCTATGATTAATTGTTGCTACACCTAACTTGTGCTGTGCAGCTGAGAAGCTACTGCTTTGACAACACTTCTTCTTAGCTGTGGGGATTGATGTGAGGATGTTGACCACACCTAGGAGTACTGTCTGGAAGTGAAGTGGAGTGCACCCCTGGTCTGTATGCTAGAAGTGTATCATGAAATGAAGGCAGAGAGAAGTGTCTCCATTTGCTGTTGACTGAGAACTGGAGGAATTAGGGAAGAAGGCTGATGAGGCATAAGGCTCCTTTGCATATTTGTATTGCGTATTGTAATTTCATACTGAAGCTATTGGCAGCACCTATGAGATTTGCAGTTTGCATTTTTCATTTGCCTTGCAGCTAGTTAGTACAGTTTACAAAAATAAGAGAAATACATATCTTTTTTTTTCCCTAAGCATTTGAAAAAATCCATAGCTGGTGCAATAGAATTGAGTTGAAGACAAAGTTAGATGCCAGAACTGGGATTACGATCTGAGATTTTTGGTAAAGCATAGAGGAGGATGAACTTAGAATCACAGAAAGGTTTGGGTTGGAAGGGACCTCCAAAGGTCATCTAGCACAACCCCCCTGCAGTGAGCAGGGACATCCTCCATTAGATCGGGGTGCCTTAGAGCCTAGTCGAGCCTGATCTTGAATATCTCCAGGGATGGGCCTCAACTACCTCACTGGGCAACCTGTTTCAGTGTTCCACCACCCTCATTGTAAAGATCTTGTTCCCCACATCCAATCTAAATCTACTCTTCTCTAATTTCAAACCATTTCCCCTCATCCTGTCACTACAAGCCTTTGTAAACATTCCCTCTCCAGCCTTCTTGTAGGATCCCCTTCAAGTACAGGAGGGCTGCTATTAGGTCTCCCCAGAGTCTTCTCTTCTCCAGGCTCAACAGTCTTAGCTCCCTCAGCTTGTCCTCATAGGAGAGGTGCTCCTGACCCCCAGTCATTTTCAAGGCCCTCCTCTGGACCTGCTTCATCATGTCCTTCCTGTGTTGAGGGTTCCAGAGCTGGATGCTCCAGGTGAGGTCTCACCACAGCAAAGTTGCAAAATTGCCTCTCTTGATCTGCTGGCCATGCTTCTTTTGATGCAGCGTAGGATGCGACCGGCCCTCTGGGCTGCAAGCACACACTGTTGGTTTATGTCCAGCGTCTCATCCACCAGAACTCCCAAGTCCTTTTCTGCAGGATGACCCCGAGCCTGTATTGATAATGAGGATTGTTCTGGCCCAGGTGCAGGACCCTGCACTTGGTCTTGTTGAAGGCCTTGAAGTTCACCTGGGCCTACCTCTCCAGCTTGTCCAAGTTGTTTTGGATGACATCCTGTCCTTCTAGCACATTGACAGCACCACTCAGCTTGGTGTCATCTGCAAACTTGCTGATGGTGCACTCAATCCCACTGTCTATGATAAAAATATTAAACAGTACTGGTCCCAGTATGGAATCCTGAGGGACACCACTTGTCCCTGATCTCCATCTAGACTTTGAGCCATTGACCACTACCCTCAGAATGTGACCACCCATGAAATGTGTCACTTTTATTGCAGTGAACAAATACCAGGAAGTGGAGCTAAGCCTGCAGATACTGCATGCAAATAATCAGCCATGTGTTTTGAGATTTGCATGTGCCTAGTGGAGTTAGCTCAATCTGCACTGGTGTGACAGAAAAGGTGTGTTGTGAGACTACTGATAACTGCCTGTGAAAGCTAGGAAACATCCACCCTCTTGTGATCACTGTAGCGTTGGATCAAAGTGGCTGGTGATTTCTGTCAGAGGTTGATCTAGGTGTGACAGTGCTTTAAGATTTAAATCAAATTATAAGATAGCTTTAAATGAGAGGAAAGTATGGTGTGGAACCACCATACAGCCTTTCATAGTGAAAATCTCCAATGCAGGTATTAGTTTAGTGCTGGACAGGTTCTCTGATAAATCAGATGGTCTGAGAGGAAAGTGTCCTATAAAGAACATGGAGAATAGGTTTGAGAATGAACACTGCCTTGTACAACAAAGAAAAAATTGTTATTCCTCCCCAGTCTATGCAAATGGAGAGTGGTCAAATCTCAGTGGTGGGCTAGGAACCTGCTGTGGAGGTAGAGTGAAGCAAAGGACCCATGGTCCCTGTATGCAGACAGTTAAGGATGAAATTGTAGCACTCATCACTGAAGTAATTTCTTGATATTTTTCAAGCTATATTGCTAAAGCTGTAATGCAGTTAAGCAACATAATTTTCATCTGATCTTATTTCTGAATCCCAAACAGTGCTCATAAACCTTTTCAGGGCAAGCTTGCACTTCAAAGGCTTCATTCTTCTCTGCTGTTAATGGCTGTGGTGTTTTTGAACATATGAACTATATGCTGATTTGCACCAGCTGAGAATATAGACCTGATGGTTTTATATCTGACCAGCTGTCATAGTTTCTATCATGTTGTATTGAACAAAGAAAAAAAATAGTGTGTAAGACTCAGAAAACCACAGTTAGAGAAGCAATATCTGGATTCTCCAAAGGGCTACTGTGAGCTAGAGGTAGTTTTTCTCCTGTTATTTAGGTACAGCTAGCTCAGTATAGGTTTGATCAGTACTTTAGCTCAGAGACCTACAGTTGAAAAACTGCTCAATGTAGGCAACTGCTGTGCACTCAATTCCTTATAGGCCTTCCATAAATTATTGTTAAGCAGATTTATTTTTTTTTACTTCCATAGCAATGTCTAACAGTATGTTTTAACACATTCTTACTTTGTCCTCCAGAATAAGCATAATTTTAATTATTTTTGATAGCATGTACCTGAATAGATGTTTATACCCTGCATTGTCTGTATCAACAATTGCAATTACTTAATCTTGTCAGAAAGTACTTAAAATTGTGGTCATGGCCTCATTCAATGAGTAACTGAAAAAAAAACCTAGATACTTGGATCTGCAGCAAATTGATGTTTAAATCATAGTGTAAAGCACATAGATAAACATTTAGTATTTAATCATCTGTTAAAATGAAATGCATTTTCAATTCTCAATCGCTTCATATCAAAATGAAAAGGTAATAAATGTCAAGACTTGATTTCCCACCCTCATCCCTCTTACACTCTGTGTTGGTAGCATCAGTTTTCTAGTGGTGATGTCTTTTTAGGAGCAGGAAGGTCATACTGCCAGTTGAGCAAAATCTTTTTTTTTTGGTAACTGGTTTTGGATGGTTAGAGTTTGTGCTGGGGTTCAAGATGCTGCCCTTCTTTACACTGCTGTTTCAAGACTGCTTCCTGCCCCTCCATGATGAAATCATTTCTACTATCATTTTAGGAATGATCAGTAACTATATTTGTGGTATATTCTTTTAGAACACAGCTTTTAGAACATTCCATGGCTAGTTCCCTGAAAGCTGTTTGGTATTTCATTTCCGAAATATGCTTCCAGAAACAAAAGTTAGGCTTATCTGCCCAAACTTAAGCATGTAACAAATAGCTTGAGTGCACACTCACATGGTACTTATCACAGTGAGAGTTCTGTAACCAAATGTTTGATTTTTAGATAATCATAATTTTAGACATCATGCTGAAAATGTAGCCTGTTGTCTGTCTTCCTGCCATGATCTTCATTTGCTATATATTCTGCTTCCCCCATGACCCATAAACCCTCCCCCCCCCCCCTTTTTTTTTTTTTATTTGAGTCTTTCAAGTTTTGGTTGTGCATAAAAGACTAATAATAATCCTTTTGTTTTATAGGTAGTAAGTCATGATCTACAGTTGGTGATACCAATGTTAAGAATGGATGGGGAAGAAAATGAGAAGGGAGATGATGTCGATGAGCGTTTACAAACTATTTTGACAGAAGAATCCCAGAGAATGACATCAGGAGAAAATGCTGGATGCAGCTCTTCATCTCAGCAGCAAACAAAGCTTCTATCAGATGAAGCATTCAGGGGCCTTGAAAAGAAAAGAAAAGAGAATGGCACAAATGGAAGGGCACTGTCAGGATCAATGAACCTGGATGTTGTTGAAGCAGACAAACCTGCAAATGTCCCTAGAAAAAGAAAGCAGATTTCTTCAGAAGACATGGAATATAGTGAAAGGAAATTACACAAAGTAGGTGAAGAAGAAGATAGTGTAGCTGGAGCTGTAAAGGAGGAAGGAGTTGCCACTTGTCTTGGTGATGACGTATTTAATTCAAATTTCCTGTGTCTACATTGTGATTTCAAATGTGCTGATGGTGCCATGATGAAAATTCACAAGGAAAACAAACATTCACAAGAGGTGCCAGCTGTTTTTCCTGATAAGTTATCTTCTTCAGAAGAAACCATTGTTGGCTGTACACCTGGGAACACAGACAAAGGCAAAATGAGTGATCAGTGTTTACCTTCCTGCTCTGATATGGAAAAACATAAACAAGAAACCTCCTCTAAACAATCCAAAGAGCAAACATTTCCTCACTCAAGCTTCACAGCTGAATGTAGTTCAACATTACATATGCATGTTAAGCAAGATCATGAGAAATCCAAGATATTTTGTTGTGATCTTTGTGGTTTTCAGACTGGTGAGGAAGATCTCCTAAATTCTCATTTCCTTGGCAAGACACACCTTCGACGCCAAAATCTTGCTGCCCGGGGAGGATTTGTACAGATACTGACAAAAAAATCCTTTAAAAAACAACAGTCTACTGCAACCAAAGAGAGGAAAATCAGAACAAAACCTGGGATGAGTAAATTAAGGGCAAGAACTGCTGATGCAAAAGTATTAAGTGTTTGCAGTGCACTGAAAGGTGCAAAAGTAAGCTTGCCTAACCAGAATGATGGCACTGAACTTGCTGAAATGATACTATCTTCAGATATTCCCACTGAAAAAACAGATACTATGACAGAAGAAACATTGCTTTCTTCTGGTGTAGAAGGAAATGAAGTCCATACAGAAAAACTAGAAGTACCAGGACCCTCAGAAAATGCCTTGCAGAAACCAGAACTCCCTCCAAATACCAAAAAGCTAGTTAGCAGTTTAAACATAGCAAGGAAATGTAATAGATTGGAATGTAAAAAAAATGTTGTCTTGTTAAGATCTTCGTTTGGTCAGAGTAGGTCTTTTAGATTAAAAAGGCAGGTAAAGAAAAGGTACAGTTTGTTGGGTAACAGTAAGAGAGGCAAGTCTGAAACTCAGAGAGTACAAATGAAGCGTATCTCCAGCACACAGCTTAAGCCTGGTGATTCAAGCCCTATGTCACATACAGAATCAGAAACAGATGCTAACAGTAATTGTAATACTATTTCAGAAAATCAAGGTCTTACTGAAGATAAGCCAAACACCCTTTCTTCCAGCACTACAGATACTAAAGATTCTGACCTTAATCTTTCTGCTGATTGTGGTGTTCTTCATACTTGCATTGACTGTGCCCATGTTTTTCAGAACAGGAAAAGTTTGGAAAACCATGTTGCAGAGCTTCATAGAGAACGGATCCAGTTTCATTGTCAGATGTGTAGTTATTCCTCTGGAGTCAGGGAAGACATGGAACAACACTGTCAGGACAATAAACACCAGATGGGTGGTTGTAGCTTTAATTGTCAACTCTGTTCATTTACCAGCTTGAATGTGATTAGCCTTCGAAGCCATATGAGTGAAGTACATAATATGTCCTATAGTTGTCCAGCTTGCATTCTGCTTTTTCAAACAGAGGAAGAGCTGAGAAATCATCAAAAAAATGAGAAACATGATGTTTCATTATTTCAGCAAGCTACTGCACTGAGTAACAATGATCAGACTTTGCAAGTGGTGCTTTACGCTGACTCAGTATCAAACAATAGCCAAAATCTTGTAAAGGAAACAGAAGTATCAATGAAAGGAAAAACTCCAGACTCTTCTGTCATAAATCATAGAAATGAACCAAAGCATTCAGTTCTGAATAAAACTCAATTTCAATGTAAAAAGTGTTTTTATAAGACAAGGTCTTCCACAGTTCTTACAAGGCACATAAAACTCCGGCATGCACAGGAGTATCACTTCCTTTGCAAAGCATGTAACCTCTACTCACTGAGTAAGGAAGGAATGGAGAAGCATATCAAAAGAAGCAAGCACCTTGAAAATGCTAGGAAAAACAACATTGGACTACGGTTTGAAGAATGTATTGCAAAGGTTTGTGTTGGTGTTGGTGGTATTAAAACAGTGGTGGATCCTTCCATTTCCACGAGTGGGAATACAGATCTAGATAAAGAAATTGTACATGTTTCGTCCTCTTCTGTAGAAAACGTACCAAGAAATAAGGAATTCGTTCTACTTGATCAAAAGATTGCTGAAAATGAGTTGGTTTCAGCTAATGCACCTAAAAGAGGGAAACCCAAAGGCACTGTATCAAGGACATGTACCCATTGTGGTCTTTTGGCCTCCAGTGTTACAAATTTGACTGTTCATGTCAGACGAAAGCACAGCCATCAGTACAGCTATTTGTGTAAGGTTTGTAATTACTACACTGTAACCAAAGGAGATATGGAACGCCACTGTGCAACCAAAAAACACAAAAGTCGTGTTGAAATAGAAGGACATGGAAAACAGAGCTCAGAGATCATCATTAGCCCTGAAGGAGGTAATTTTGAATTCATGAACAAGAAGGTTAACAGCCCCATGGTTGCTTTGTGTGAGCATGTTGAGGATGGTAACCAGTCATCAGATTTGGAGAATTCTGTTGTAGACAATCAGGAAGTTGAGCAAGGAGATCCTGAACTACAAGTTATAAATGCCAGTAGCCTGCCAGATTCAGACCATGCTATCAATACATTAAATACAAACCAAAGTGTATTTCTGGAGCCAGTGAGGGTTACTCAGGATGATGACCCATGCCTTCAGAAAAGATCAGTGAGTGCAAACAACAACAGATGCTTACACTGCAGCTTCGTTGCTCATTCTTCTTCTTCTTTAGAGCTGCATGTGAAGCGAAAACATACAAAACAATTTGAATACCACTGCATGGCTTGTGACTACTACGCTGTTACTCGTAGAGAGATGATTAGGCATGCAGCAACAGAGAAACATAAAATTAGAAGAGAATCTTATGTTTATTCTTCTGGGGAGGAAGCAAACACAGCAAATACCACTAAAGAAGGAACTGCTTTGTCTCAAGAGGAGCACCATCACAGTGCAGAAGAAATGAAAGCTGGTTTAGGTGAAACCAAATGTGCCAATGACACAGCAGGAGGTGATCAAATGAATAAAAGTTTAACTGAGTGTATTGTCTTAGATGAAAATGTGTCTCCAGGAATGCCTAAAAGTGGCAGTTCCCAAAATGCAGTGGAAGGTGAGCTTGAAGAGGAGTCTAAAAATGAAGAAGACCTTTTTTGTGAAGGATTCCAGCAGTCTCCTCGGAAATTTGAAGTTGTTGAACTTGACAAGGAAGCATCAATTAAAGAAACAGGTTCTTGTGACCTGCAGAAAAGTAGGCATGGTCAGGAGCTGCTCAGCTCAGATGATGACTGCCCTGCAGAAAATCAAAATAGATCATGCAGCACAAACTTGAATTCAGGAGAAGATGAGGGAAACTTGGAAGCAAATAGAGAAAGCCCTGAAACAGGGTGTACAAACACAGACAACAAAATGTCACTGGAAAAGAATAACCCACTTATGCTAACTCTGCCAGAAACAAGTAGTGCAGTGGAGCAACCAAATTCTGCTGGAAACATTGGAGAAATGGTACAAAATATACAGAGTTTAGTGGGTGACAGAAGTTTCAAAGAGGATCCTACCAGGGAGACAGAAGAAGCCCTTATGGAAGCACCACATGAGGCAGAAGTAACTATAAATAACAATGTTTGGGAGGCAGATGGCTCAACAGCTGATGGCATGCAAGAAAGTAATAATGAGGCTTTAGGAACAGTTATCAGTGCTGCTGATAAAGGCAAGGCAATGCACGATTTTGCCAAGTTTGATTCCTCTATAGTGAGGCTAAAAAGCCATCAAGATGGGGAGGCCACTGACCAGTCTACTGAAGGACAGCTGTCAGGTCGAGTGAGAGCTAGTGAGCTCATGGTGAAAGCTGAGCCTTCACCAAGTGGTGGCAAAAAGAAGAAGTCAGAAGGGATTTCCCTTGGGGAATCAACACGTATTCGCTGCGATGACTGTGGTTTTCTAGCAGATGGCTTAAGCGGACTAAATGTTCACATAGCCATGAAACATCCTTCAAAAGAAAAACATTTTCATTGTTTACTCTGTGGAAAATCATTTTACACAGAGAGCAACCTTCACCAGCACTTGGCCAGTGCCGGGCACATGCGAAATGAGCAGGCAAGCGTGGAGGAGCTGCCTGAAGGAGGTGCTACCTTTAAGTGTGTGAAGTGCACAGAGCCCTTTGATTCAGAGCAGAGCTTGTTTCTCCACATCAAAGAGCAACATGAAGAGCTGCTGAGGGAAGTGAATAAGTACATTGTGGAAGACACTGAGCAAATAAACAGGGAGAGAAAAGAGAACAAAGGCAATGTCTGCAAATATTGTGGGAAGATGTGTAGAAGTAGCAATTCCATGGCCTTCCTAGCTCACATCCGTACCCATACAGGTATGGAAACACTCTCTTTACAGGTGGTTTCTTTGAAACAGAGTGAAGTACATAATTGGCTTTTTTCTGCTGCTAATTTCTTTAATATTTCTTATGAACTAGTGGTCATATTGCCTGATGAACCCCAAAAGAAATTCAAAATCACTTAAAGGAGTATGAGAACAGTGATCAAAGGGCAGAAGATGTAAGCATAGTCATCCTTCTGCTTTTTGTTTCATATATAGAGAGATTTCCTTCCCTTTAATCTAAATTGTAACCACTAATTGGTTCTTAAATTTATATAATGAAGCAGTGGTGGGCTGAGAGGACAATTAGCTTTTCTTTCTGTCTTCCTTGCAGTTGTTTAATATCCAAATTGTTTATTTAATGTCAGTTTAGTTACACTTTCAGCATTACATAATGCTTCAGCTTCAGGATAGACATTTGATATGACATCATTCCTAAATAAATACCAATAAGAAGCAGCAAGAGGTTTTTATAGAAATAAGATACAGGAATTGGTCAGCCTTTTAGGAAGGTACTGTGTAATGCTGGTGTGATACACAGGAATGCAGCATCTGATTTGTTTTCTGTGCTAATCACACTTTCAATTCACTTTTATGTTTAATTTTAAGTGGAAAATTTAAAAACATTTTTTGTAGAAAAATGCATAAGCTGCAGTTCTAAATTTATGTAAAAATTCACTGCGATGTTTCTATAAACCTGCCATACATTCTTTATTTTAAATAGACAGCTTTTCTAAATCACTGAGCTCTGCTTAGACAAGTGGTGTCTCCATGGTTGAATTTATGAGTGGATTTGAATAATAAATTCACATTTCAATGAACATATTTTCATTAGAACTGTAAGGTTTATTTTACTGTACTTTTAAATAATGGCTTATTATGGAAGCTATAGTTTAAATTCATGCAGTATTTGAAACTTAGTGCATGGTTACAAGGACGAGAACAAAAAGGTAAGAAAAAGGAAACATAAAAGGATGGTAATTCCTGGCATAATCCTAAAATAGTTTTGTAAGTTTTTTTTATGAAAAGGCAAGGGCGTGACTGGACAACAAAGTTTAAGATTAATCTCGGGTACACTGACATTGTATTTCAAACCTTTCAAAGTATTTTACTGTAACTGCAGTATTCATGTATGCCAATAACTCACATACTTGATACTTTCAGCATTACTTCTATCCTGTCAGTAACAGTTACCTGTATTGCTTCAGCTAATATCCAACTTCGAATGTAGCGTTAAGTTTTCAGAGGGATGCTTGTGCTCACATGGTCAGAACAGCTGTATGAGCCCTTAATATGCCCTCTTACGGCAGATAAAACTGAATAAAACTAAGGGGGAGGATGCTAATGGAGCTCGCTTTAGAATTCTTTATGCAACTGTCTGGTCAAGACATGTTGCTTATAATTGATGTGTCCATTACTTGAATTCTCTTGTAATTATAGTCAATAAGTCTTGTAAATGTGTTAAAGCTCACTAAAAGCATACAAATTCAAGAACAGAGTAAGGCTAATAATTTAAAATAATCAATGTAGGCATTTCAGCACTTAATTTCCCTTGTGTGTTGATAGCTGATCATTCTTAATCCATTAAGATTTATTTAGTCGTTTACAATGCAAAATAGGTTTGCACTGGTCACTTGTGCCATTTGAAAATGTCCACCAGGTTAAGTGCAGAATGTAGTCCATTAGTCTTCCTTGACTATATGTATTAATTGCATTTAAAATCAAGTTAATGTGGATGTGAAAGTGAGGTAACTATCAATATACGACAAAGCAACCCTACTTATATAAGTTACATCATTGATTGTAACATTTAGTAAAAGTTAGTGTACTTTTTAACATCTTGTGTGTAGGTCTTACCATGAAGTATATTTTTATTGTGCTTTTGGATGGCCCTAAATATGCAAAGCAATAAAAGAACATAATTCATTTTGCAAGTCACTTTTTGGTGGTGTGTGTGGAGGCTGTAAAGAAGGGTTACAGAACAGAGTTTTATCTGCCCGCTTTCTTGCAGCACCTTTAAATGAAATGCTTTTCTTATGCTTTGCTTATTGCATACATAGTAATGTGGAGACTTTTATTAATAGTTAACGGGAAGAAGGCTTTCTCTTCCAAACTGTACCTTCATATTTGTGATTTCCTTTGTGTCTTGTAGAACAGTTTCTTCCAATCTGTATCACAATGGATGCAGTTGAAAAAGAAACAAATATTTTTGGGTTATTAGGAATGGTGGCAGAGGGTACTGACCTGCTCCACCAACTGGGTATACACTGGCTTGCAACATTGGTGAGGCAAAGTGCAGTATTTCTAGCTTGCCTTCTGTTCCAGCCTAGCACCAGGTGCACAATAGGAGCAGAACTGCACATTTCCCCAATTATTTTTCTGATTATGTACTTTTGAAAAAAATCTTTCTTCAGCATCCAGATGTCCATATATATGTTTGTATATATGTGACCATATCGAACTCTTTGCCTTCTAAAATATTTTTTTTTATTGAGTAATTGATGATGGTTTCTGGTGGGGGAGGGAAGGGAAAGTTGTGGAAAGCCATAACTAATGATTTCCATTAATAGAAAAATAATGTTTCAAAATACTGTTAAACAGTGTAGGAGATTTTTCACATTGTAAATGAAAGGGAAGCTTTGCTAGAGAGGAGATAACAAGTTAAGTCCATCACATGCTGACAAGTGAAAATGAGGAAGTGTACAGAAAAATAAAAGGAATAGTAGAGGTGGAAGACTTTTTAGTTTGCAATTGATGAAGGTCCCATAAACTTAATTAACAATCAACATCTGAGGAAACATCACCTGCAACCACATCATCTTTGTTTTGTTTCTTATCAGATTTTTCAGTTAATGTAAGGTTTGCTCAATGTCAGCATAGTATCTTACTTCCTGTGTCCTAAAAGTAGGAGGTAGTGGTATGATGATACCGTGTGCAGCTCTTCTCACTTTGTCTTGGGCCTGAGCTAGGGACACAGCTATGCCTGCAGGTGCAGGTGATGTTGCCTTTGGCTGGCTTAAAGCAGAGGCAGTAAATTTTTCTAATAGTTTTGGGTCTCTATTGTCTTAATGTAATATAAGGACTATGAATCCCAATTTTTTTTGTAAAATAGTAGTAAAACAGTAGCATGGCTTGTGTCTGTCTGACCCGAACTCTTAAATTTAATCTGTTTTCAATTTGGTGGGCTTTTCCTCCTGCAATTGTCTTGTTAAGAGCTTTATTGTTTACTGCCACCATCAGAAAATGTACACTTTGCTTCCATGCTGTAACTTGTGGCTAAAGTAATTCTGCCTTTTTTTTTTAAAGTAATTTGGTTAGAAACATGCTGTATTGAAAGTATTTTTCTCTTTTTTTCTGTGAATTAAAATCCAAGTGTAAATCCAATAGTATCACATTTAACACAGCATATGAGAACCATTCAAGTCTGTAATGATGTAAGTATGACTAAGAAATGGTTAATTGCTTCAACATTATTTCAGATAGCCCTATGGCAAATGCAGAATTTTTGTCCCATTAGGTCAGCCTTTAGTCTAATGTCCTCATCTTAAGTATAAAATTTTGGGGTATTCTATCTAAGAACATACTAGAACAAATTTGGCATCAGCAACCTGAAAGGGAGATGTGCTGCTTTTGTTTCACGTGATGAGTACGAACTGCAGCCTGCCAGCACTTGAATTTTCATGGGGTTCAAATGAAGATGTTAACAGATATTCAGCTCAGGATTTGAGAAGTAAATAAAATACTCAAGGCCTCAGTGATTTTTGGACGAGAGCAGTCAACAGAATAATACATTTCTGTATTGTCAGCACGGTGTAGCTATGACTGTTCTGAACTCAAGTTCTTCACAAAAGAGTCATGTAAATGGAAAACAGCAAAGGTCTTGTATGGAAGCCCTGTGGGACACCTGCAGTAACAGAATGAGGAACAAATTTACAATTTAATCAGTAGAAGAGAAACTAAGGGAACATAGGACTGAATCCACATGGCATTTTAATTCTGTGACAAAAAAGAACAATATAAACACCAATAGATTAAAAAAAATCCTCTCCATCAAGCCTTGATGTTATTAATTGTGTAATTAGTCATAATATTAAAGTTAAAACATTAACTTCTAATATTCTTTTAGTTAATGCAAAGGTAGGCTTTTTTAAAAAATTATTTGCATGTGTCTCTCTATAGAGTGACTGCACTGTTGATTTGAAAAGTCACCAAATTAATGATTAATTTAGTTTTACCAGGCTGATTTAATTCTTTTTTTTCAGTGTGATTGATAGAATGTGATTGCTGTTACCTGCAGTCTCAACCAGCTTTTGATATTTAAACATATAAAGCTGACTAGATATAACCATTCAGGTGCTAAATATATTTTACATCTACTTCCCACAGTAGAAATGGGAGTATTAAGAGATCTGGCTTCATTGTCATTGAACTGTGAAATATTCAACCTTGTCTGCCTGTGCTTAGTACTGTTGACTTTTTTATTTCGCTTAGAAGATTAAAATTAAATGCTTCGTTTTTCGTCAGCTTTTGGGAATTAAATTGAAATTTAAGACTTAAAATTTTTACTAAGAACCTCAATTTCACCAATGGATTCTTGGAGGATGTTCTGTTTTCAAGGGCAAAGCAAAAAGGTTCATTGATCAAGTATGATATAGTGCAACATTTTTCTTATCACAGCTCTTTATGTATATTTATTAAAGATCACATATTTCATATTATGCTTAACAGCATTGGAAGAAATACTTCACAAAACATATACTAAATGTAATATGGAGACTCTATGACCATATTGTACTTACTTTTAACTGCAGTTCTATGATTCTGATTTATTGATTTAAGGTCAGAAAACTGGAAGGTGCTGCAGCCTACTTTAGAATGGTGTTGCTGCTTAGTAACCATTTCAGTTTAAAAAAATAGTTTTTCCATACTAGAGAGAGGATCACCGTTAATTAAGACAGGCAAATAATTTCACTTTTTGTTGAACTGATGTGATACAAGAAATAGGCTGGTACTTCTTCCTTGGAGAAATAATTTCAGAGTTCTTTGGTCTGCAGTAGACATTTAATATTAAAGTTTGTTCTTGAAATAAATAATAGCCAAAATGTCAATACTTCTGGTTTGCAGAATAATCATAAATTCTTGACCATAAAACAGTCATAAAGGCATAATATTTTATCCACTGTATATTCATACATTGCATGTCATTACAATAGCTAGGTGATGAATCATTTTCTCTGTGTGACAGAACAAATCTGAAATACCAATGCTAATGTGAAATCTATTCAAAGTCTGAGGACTTGTAAAATTACTTTAAATGTATTTCCTTAAAAAACAAGTACAGTTTGCAGTTTACACCAGTTTCAAGCCACTTCAAGACCATTACCTGAGTTTTAGCATTACCTTTTGCTGTCTTGCTGAAAGATTATCTACATAATACATGTTGTCCTCTTATTTTAACATTTGGTGGATTTTAAAAATAATAACATTTAAAAAAGAGTGAATCATTGTTAAAAGTTAAGAGAATAGTTTCCACACTCTTGAACTTTAGTAAACTTTAATGAGTAATGTATAATATGTACCATCTGTGTCCTGGGAGTTATAAATTTATGTACCAGATCCTTATTTTTGTTAGGTGAAAATCTCAAACAGGTTAAATGTGGGATAGGCTTTTTTAAAGGTTATTTTTTCCCTGGGATTTTTTATTTCTTTAACTGTGGGTGATATATTATTCTAATTCAACTCATATCTTATGCTAAATTTTACTTAGGATCAAAGCCATTCAAGTGCAAGATATGCCACTTTGCAACAGCTCAGCTTGGAGATGCCAGAAACCATGTCAAGAGGCACCTTGGGATGAGGGAATACAAGTGTCATGTCTGTGGGTGAGTAAATTGAAACAGTCTCCGCTGTGGTTAACCAGGAGAGGAGTGCAGGATATGCATTGTTTCAGAATTGAAAACTGTGATGTGAGCAAGAGTGGCTAAAATTATGCATGCATATCCTCCTTTCCATTGTTATGGTAAATTCCTTAAATACAGTTATGACATTCTTTTCCCACTTCTAATCCTGCACTGAAGATGAGCAATTTTATGGGCTACAAGGTCAATTTGAACCTGTAATCTGTAAATTGACTAAATTATAGGATGTTCATTCACATTGCCAGGGAGAACTGTAAATTCCATTTAAAGACATAAAAAATATATAATATAGACTTTACTGTGTGGGGTTTTTTCTTCTGCTATACTGTTATAATTTTAGTACCATTAGCAGATTTCTGGACTCCATTAGGGTTTTCATTCTTTACAAAAACAAAACAGAAGACTGATTTTTCAAACAAACGGAACTAAAATATTGCAGGCAGAAGACTTTAAAAATAAATTGAAGTCTTTTATGTATGCTTGTGTTTTTGTTTGTTCCCCCCCAAAATCTTGTTTTTCTTTTTTTTCACTTAATCGTTATTTCCTCAGAAGGATCGTTCATAATGTTTAATTGTCCTTCAAATGTGTTGCATTTAATAGGAGGCATTGAGACTCCTTAATGCAAAACTAATTAATTTAGCAGAAATGTTTAAAAGGTTTTAAAATGCCATGGCATATATGGTACATCATAGGACATTCAAAGTTGGATTTTAATACCCTAGTTCTGATTAAAAATATATTTTAATGTTATTATGCTGGAGAAATTAACTAATATATGCATCATATAAAAACATTTTACTCAAACCTATGTAACCTGCTATAGCAGTGTTATGGCTAAAGTGTAGAAAAGCAGAGGTTCAATTAGATGATGCAGTCCACACATGAATGGTGTGGTGTGATGTCGGGGATAAAATTCAGCAGGAGGGCTGTTTTAGCCTTCGTATACCGATCTGCTGCAGGACAAAGTGAGCTACACGTTTTAAAGGACAAGTGAATCTTCAACTGAAGATACAGCTGAGTGATTCTCACTGATTCATCTCTCTGGTTTTGAAATAATTTTGCATGCAGCATTACGAGATACTTTGGATGTTTTTTACTCACTTAAGAAAATTAATTGCTGACTTCTTGAAACAAGAAATAAAAATGTATGAGCCTAGTTCTTAAGTCCACTGAATATCAGTAGTAGAATAACTTGTGCTACTCTTTATTTTGCAGCATGCTTAAAATTAACATCATGTGTGGTAGGCTATTTTATATTGTTTGAAAAATGTTATTTACTGTCTGTGCTATATGAATTGCCAAGAATTTGGCATGGAAGATAGTTAACAACTACAGATCCACAAAACTGTTTAGCTAAGGCTAAGCTCTGTTCTTTAGAAGTTGTCAACAAACTTGACAGTGGTTCTTTTTTCAATTCCCTTTTAACTTAAACTGAAAAATCATCATAATATTTAACTATGTTACTGTGAGAGGAAAAGTAAAAAAATCTCAAAGTAGCTAATACCATATCTTTTATAAAGAGGAGAATTAAAGTGATTAGGATTTGGCACAGTACCCAATTTTTTCAAAACCTCATTCCTTCAAGATTGGCGCATTCTTAGAATCTGTCTAAGAAATTACACAACTCTCAGTTGCAATTCACGACGCTTATGCAAGAGAAAGAACCACTTAAACTGTGGAGAATGTTAGTCACTTTGCTAAGCTGATTGCTTTCTGTATGTAGCTGGCATGTCATACCTGGTAGCCAAGCAGGTATTCATTTCTCACTTTTGTGTAGTATTGTATTGCAAATTTTCATCAGCAACACGAAGCTGTGGTATTTAGAGATAGCAAAACAATGAGTTGAAGAGATGTACTAAAATACTCCCATGCTCACAAAAATCTGATTTATATACCTGTTTAATCATCACATCTCACTTAATGTGCATCAAAATTATATTTTAAGAATTATATATTAACACTGATTTAATTGGAAAAGGTGTTTTTGTACTGTAGCTAACAGTCCTGAAGAGTTGATCAGGATTTTGAAGGAGGAGGAATGACCGGGGCAGTTAGAACCATAGTCCAAATAATGAATGTGCCACCCTGAAATGTGGAAGAAGAGAAAAAAGTGTAATAGCCTGTGCTATATTTCTGCTATTTTTGTTGAAAGGACTGGGTAGTGTGTAGGTTAAAAAAAATAAAGTAGCAACATAAAAGAAAATATAAAATTGCTGGGATTGGCCATCGGATTAGTGGCACTATAGAGCACTGGTACATTAACACCACTGACAATGTCAATTCATTATCATTGATGGCTAAATAATCTTAGAAATGCTCAGTGGACCTATTAGTTCCTGAACATAAGCAGCTCATGCTGCATTTCTTCATTAGCTTTAATTGCTATAAATTTTACCTTTTTAAAAATCATGCTTTAAAAGGTGAAGTGATCTTTCAGGAACATTAACTCTGTAATTTTGTCACAAACAGAAGGTCCTGCACTATGTTTTCTTTTCTACAGTAGTTAATATCCTATCCTCTGACTTTTAGATTCATAGTAATAAGGCCTCTGCTAGTTCTGAGGATAAATTGTGTTTCAAAAGCTTTTGAATCTGCTTGGGTACTTTTTAAAGGTGAAAGGTCAGTGCAAGATTGTGGTGTAGTGTGATCTCAAAATACCACTCTTTTTTTTTTTTTTTTTTTGAGACAAAAATTATGTGGAAATCTTTGTCTTAAAAAAAAAAAAGCTCTATCTGTGGTGGTGTTTCAGGAAGGGTTTGCTGTGCCTCGGTTTTTCTAAAGGATCCTCATGTTTACGTGATACAAAATACACAATATATAATTCACTTAGTTGTTGAAAAAGGCAGTAATTCTGCTGTGGATTTTTTTTTTCCAATTGAAGCTCAGGGTTTGTTTTTCTTCAGCTGCACAGCAGAAACTACATGACAGAAATTGGACACCGCTAATGTTTTAACATTTGGAATAAACCGTCTGCTACTCATTTTCTTATTGCAGATGTGTGTTAATTGTTTTCTTCCCCATACCCACGGCAGTAAAATGTATCCCATTATTTCAAAGGTAGTATCTATTTTCTGTGACTAGTAAACTAGAGCATATTTGAATTTAACTTTTCAAAGTTTGCCTCTGGAATTGGATGATATCCTGGCTTAGATGAGCAAATCTTAGTTGGCCAGCATTTTGTTTGTTTGGTTTTTTTTCTTCGTTTGCCTGGTGAAATACAGTGAAAAGGCTTATCATGCACTTTTCAAATTTTATGCCTCAGGTAGAACATGAAAAATGCATTGTTCTGCACTTGAGGTTTTGAATAGAATTTATAGGCAATGTTTGATTTAAAAGTGCATCTACTATTCCCTTGCATTTTTCTTGCCTTTGCTTTCAGAAACCGAATTTTCGGGGATGTAGTTACATGTTTCAAGTAAGAGAGGCTGCTTCTTTCTTTACTTTCCTTTTTTTTTTTTTTCCCTTTCTTTTTTTCCTCCCCTTTACGACTTCTTAAAAATCTTCTGAGGAAAATGGGCATAAGGTAGGTTTGGATTTTAGGACAATTTTCAGTACTTTAAACGTGCAGATAAACACTTTTTGCTACCTTCCTGAAAACTGAAAGGACATTTGTAGCAATGTCTTTATTGTGCTTATTCCATATATAGCACTCAAGTGTTTTAAGGAACAGAAGTATCTGTATACAAAAAGGACTTTGGAGGGGGCTTGAAAAGGTGGTTGTTTTTGTTATTTTGCTGAAGTAGTTCTTGTCAGGATTTTTGTAGTCGTTGTTTATTTTTGCACTTAGTTTGTTTTGGGGTTTTTTGGTGGATGAAGATTTTATTTTTTTTTTTTTTTTACTTTATGCTCCTCAGTTCTCTATTTGCTTTGAAACTCCTTTTCCCAATTAATTCTGGAGATGTTATAACATGTTCTCCTAAATAAGTATTTTGCTAAATTTGGTTATTTTATAGCCTCATATAAACAAGCTTTGAGAAGAGTTACAGTGTCCCAGGCATGGAAATAACTTCACTTTTGCTGCAGTTGTAAATGCTAGGAATAGTTCAGAGATCTTAATCTGTATAAAGTACAGTATTTTAATGACACTGGTTGCATTGAGAATGTCTGAAGAAAAATACTTATCTGTATGGAGAACAGCGGCTAATAGATCTTTTGTTTTTCTTAGATAAGAATGTGCTTTGACCAGCTGCATCAAAAAAATTGGCAGTACTCCTGTGTATTGTGGTCTAAAAAATCTTTTTAGATTTTCAGGGTTTTCTTAACTGATGATTGTTAATGTCAGGTTACTTTTAGTGAATGCCTGCTCTTAAGATTGCTTTTAGCAAGCGAAAAAGACTTATTCATAAATTTATCGGTGGGAGCAGGAAAAACATTGTATTTTCAAGGATGCCTTAATGTACTGTAATGTAAATTAATTATTTATACTTGTGCAGTTTGGGAGATCTTAAATAGCAAGTTGCTACTCTAGTAAAACTATTTTTGTGTGGTATTACCTAGATTTTGTGCATTAGAAGGGATCTCTGTGTAGATGATTATAATGTCACTTTCTGACCTTTGCAGCTTGAATAATTGTAAATCATTGCTTCATAACGTGTCAGAGAATGTCTGTACTAGGCAATTAAATGGCAGAATATAATAGACCAAATTATTGCCTGTCATGTTTTCAACAACACAGTTAGTATTTGAGTTACACTTAATCATTACGTGCATTAGCAACTTCATTGGAATCCAGCTTCAGGCTGAGCATGAAATACATTACATTATTTAAACCTCTAATGGTAGAAGTCATTTATTTGTGTTGAAGTGTACAACATGCAGAGTTTCATAAAGCAAGGAACACTTGAGAGCTTAATTTATCCAAATCAAAGTCTAAATGCAGATAAACACAAGTGGCAAAAATTAGTAATTTTTATAGGCTGGAAATATTTAAAAATACATGGTTGTGGGTAATTGCAGGCAGCAGGAATAAATTAAAATCACTATTTTTAGTCAGCTCTGAGAACTAAAACTGTTGTATACTTAAATCATCAAATGCATCATGAAATTGCATTTTTGGACGCAATATTAATCACATGTATCATACCTACAGAGGTGTTTACACACACACAAAAAGAAAAAAAAAAAAAGAAAAAGTATTAGGTTCAGCTGTTTAGATCAGAAATAAGTGTGTGTGAAATGACTGTTCCAGATCCAGCTATTTTGAATTTCTCTGTCTGCATTTTGCTGTTTGGTCCTATTGCACACTTATGTCTACTTTTACTTTGGTGAAGAAAAATGAGGTGAACCTGCGTGCAGCTTTCCAAACCTGCATGCACACTTTTAAACAAACTAATAAGAAAATACTAGAAAAACATAGAGTAAGGCAACATATGTTTTCTATTATCTTGCCAATTTTTGCTCAGTTATCTATCATTTGATTAGATTTGTGAACCTGACCTTCAATACACAGTCTCTATTTTTACTATTTAAGAAAACTACTTGAAATTGAAGCAATTTACTTTTATTCAGAAAAGCTTCCAGCATCTTTTAAACAACTGGTATGTATCCTGTGGTGTGTTGGGTGAGAGTCTTTCAGCCTGGAAGTCTGCCATGGAACTGGCAGGAGTTAAAGTCAGTGAGTGGGAGGCTCTGGTACAGGCAATGGAAGGACTCTTCTGTTTGGGACTGGTATTACACCTGATATAGAGAAGTCAACACCAACTTTCTGACTTACTAAAATGTGTTATTAGCAATTTGTATGCTAAATTGGATTATAATAATGATGTACTTGTTGACGAGACAAAGTATATAAGGGACATACTCATGACAGTGTATGTTTGTATTTGGAGGCAGTGATTTCAGATCAGTTCCTGTGCTGCAAACAGTTCAATTAAATGCACTTCCAAATGGTAATTGTCGAGATGCACAGTGGTGCGACTACACTATGGACAGCACAGGTGACCAGTGCTTTTACAGGTGTGCATTTTAAAGTTTTGACTTTACTGTAGATTGCATTGATGTCCAGGATGCGTATGCTTCTATTAGACCATAAGCAGCTTGCTCTGGA